>NC_041343.1:10025348-10180348 GCF_004354835.1 Perca flavescens
GGTGCGGCGGGTCGTCCCGTCTTTAATTTCTCATTTCTTTTCCACCCCTTCAGCCACTTGCTCAAAAGGGAATGTGGGAAAATTGCATTAGGTGAGGCGTGGGATAAATCAACATGACAAATCTCTCTGCTCACCTTAATTGTGTTTCCCTCAGCATAAAAAAAACAGACAGAGCCGCTGCTGGATGTTGTGGATGCTTTTGGTCATTAGGGAAGGCTGATGTAGCCTGGAGATGATTGACTGGATTTCATGTGCGTGATATTTGTTAAGAGTTAAAGAAACATACCAGTATGATGTGCGCAGTGCCATTGAGTTCTATCAGAGCTGTATCAATGCCTTCTAAGGTTATTCATGGCCGAGTGAAGGGTTAACATTGCCGGGGTCCAAAGGGCTGACCTGGTAATGAACCTCTCATTAGTGACATCATTAGCTGCCGCCTCCCACGGTTTGAATCACACCTCAGGGATGAGCCAGCAGATCTGCTTAAATCACCTCATAGCTCTGTTGGCTAAGGCTGTGCAGGGTCTCTTGCACTGGGTAGGGGTTAATGTCCGCCTCCCCTCCACCCACACAGCCAACCAGCTTGGCTCAATCCATCACTCCCAGCCGACCCGGCCTAATCTGTGATTATGTGTCAAGCAGGAGGCCATTTATTCCAGATTAATTTATTCATCTTCCTAGTGTGGCTAAAGCTGCAGGGGATTGATGGCACAATATATCTGAGGAAAAGAGAGCAGGAGAGGAGAGAGAGAGAGAAATCATCCATTTCTATCCTCAGCTCTGTGTGAAGGCTGGATATCAGCTTGTTTTACAGCTAACGTCTCCCCTCCCCTTTACGGTAACCCCACGTCAGGCCACGTGTGACAGACAATTAATCAGCCAATTAAAGAAAAACTCTGCAAACAGTAGTAGGGTTCTTTGGCCAACCTCTTCCTCTCAGTTGTAATTGCGCCCTGCGTGTTAATATGTCTGTCTAACAGGAAATAGGGAAGTGTCAGAGAATCAAAGACTTAATCTGAGTGAACTCTCAGCTCCTCCACTTCCTCTGCACATTTCTCCATATTAAAGACATACCCTAAGGTTTTGGAAAGTCAGCCCTTTGATCAACTTAATGTTGTGCAGAGAGAACATTGGTAGCTTCGTCACATCTTCGTGAGATGATGTAAAACTATCTAGGTTCTTCCATTGGGCCAATATTTTACCATACTCTGCAGACAAAGGTTGTGGAAAACATCCCTAAACCAGATTTTGGTTCAGCATTCACTGTATATGTATAAAGATGCCACTGTTAGTTGTTGTTATCTACCATGTTCTGTCTCAGTGTGAAAAAACAATGAGTGCAGAGGATGCTGAGGCGAATACTGAGCATTTGTGAGCATCCAATAAAGAGGCGTATTCATTCATCATGGTGCGGATGAACGACATCAGGCCATATGTTTTGTTTTGAAGGGTATCCAGAGAGTGGCGGCAGTTTATTTTATTTTATTTGTTTTCTCTCTCCTCACCACCATCCACAACTCCCCCTGTCTCTCTGTGATATCGCTGATATTCTGGGCTGCTTGGTGTGAAGTTGAAGAGAGTTTTCAAGGCTGCGAAGGCTCATTATGGGGCTCCTTCGATCCCGAGGACATTGCTGATAGACATGGTGGTGGGCTCTCATAGAGGCGCACACACACACACACACACACACACACACACACACACACACAAACATTGATGTCTATTCTAGGCAGGCGTATATGGCTAGCTTGCTTTTGAGGGGCCCTCAATGAAGGTGTTGAAGCTGAGAGACAAGCAAGCAGCTGAGAGGAGAGGCAGGTGGGAGGCTGAGGAGGCTTTTAAGGTTGCCCTCTGGCTGCCTGTTTGATAGAGCACCCCGGTTAGGGGGATAAAGAAGGCCTTGCAATGAAGCTGTGCTTTTGTAGAGGGGGGGTGGGGGGGTGGGTGGTGGGAGACATTGATTATGGATACGTTACATTTATTTAATCCCATCTAAACCTTCCCATCTTTTATTTGTAGTCCCAGCAGCGGCAACATACTGGTGGTTTTTAACATCTTTTCCCCACTGAAAAAAAGTACCCTCTCCTCTCAGTCTCGTTTTCTATGATGTGATTTTCGATGCTCTTGCTCTATTTCCTTTTGCAACCTGCTGCAATATCTCATGGACATATTGTCAAGGCTCTTGCACTTGTGATTACATTTATAGCTTATTATACTGCCCACTTATTGTAGGTTGCAGTGGGTAAATGCATTAGCAAAATGCCTCAAGTGCGCCATGTAGATGTGATGTCAGAGAGGTGTCCAGGTACTAATGGGACTGTGTCTAAATGAATGTGAGGCAACGTTAACTTTTCTGAGATGACTAAAAGTCATCTATGAAGGCGTTTTGAGACAAAGACAAGAAGCTCTACATCTGTTGCTTCAGCCCGATGCAAGAATACAAGCGAGGCAACATCGAGAGAAACTGATGTGGGAGGCTTATTGAAAGTCAAGTCAAACATACCTCCTCCATCCCTTCCTCATCGTCCTCCTCTCTCTCTCTCTGTCTGTCTACTTCTATCTCTTCCTCATCACTTTCTCTCCTCTCTGCTGTCTCCTCTCTGCTCCGTCCTCCCAGATGTGCCACATTAATTCCACAGCTGCTGTCCCCGTTAATGTTCACCATCACAGCTTGCACACCCTCATTTTCAGCTTTTTTTCAGCCCCCCTCACCACTGCTTGTGTCTGTACTTGTGTGTGCCTAAGTCTCTGCGTGGCTGAGAGACAAGTGCAGCAGCTGTTAGCCCTCCACTTCCTAGTAGAACTATAGTAGCAGTGGTGTGAGCAGGGCAAAACAGCAGATTTACTCATTCATGGAGATGTCATCAACAGCAGCGCTCATGCTTGTCTGTGACGCGGGCCCACAGGCCCACAGGCCCACACACACACACACACACACACACACACACACACACACACACACACACACACACACACACACACACACACACACACACACACACACACACACAGCTTCAGCACCACCACCCCCTTTCCCATTTAAAACAGCCTGCCTGAGAAGTGGGCTCTTTTTCCAACACGTTGCCAAGCCCAGTTGAGCCCGATGGACAATATCTGTTCTTTACCCCCTGGCACCCATTAAGCCACCCCCCCCCCCCCCCCAACACACACACACACACACACACACACACACACACACACACACACACACACACACACACACACCTCTTTAAAACAAAGTGGTGATGTTTTGTTATGTATGTACAGTAGTTGGTTGCTTTAAGCCCCCCCCCCATGCACTGTATCTCAGTATGCAGATGCACACATCTAAAGATAATTGTTTAAAATAAATCATCCACCAATAATGCTAAATTTTTAAATTCTTACTGCATACACATTAATTATTAATTTGTTTACTTAACAGCGCTGCCTCTCTTGACCTACTGGAGAATATATGGTGAATATAAGTGGTTTTATCCTTGGCTCATTGAAGCCTGTGGTAAGTATTAAGGTATTAAACAGATTTTTGTGTGATTTTGTCCTTTTGCATAGTTGTATCTCATTACCTATTTGTTCTGCTCGTCTCTCTCTCTCTCTCTCTCTCTCTCTCTCTCTCTCTCTCTCTCTCTCTCCTGCTAAAGACAGTTAATTTGAATGTGGAGGGGAGTAATTGAAGGTCACACCTTTGTGTTGGCTGCCTGGCTTAATGAAGGCTGAAATAGTCTTGAGTGCAATTCAGAAGCGGTGAAAACACATATTTTCAGCTGCTACTCCAGTGGTGGCTGTTTGAGGCAGTCTGTGAATATCTTTTAAACAACACAGACATCACAGATCGGTATATTATGCCACTTGCATCTGTTCTCCATCTTTGCTTTAAATCATTTTCATAGCAATATAAAGACAAAAGGTCCTGCGGTGCCAATTTGAAAGGGGCACAATTTTGCATATTACCCTCAGCTTATTAGTGATTCATAAGCCATATACGCACAGGACTAGTATTACCTGGGGACCTCATGTGCTTTAGAAATTACCCCCCACGTGTGGTGCATTCACACTGGTTAAGTGCAATTTGTGCATACTGTATTTAGTCGAATTTACTGACATTATCCCACACATATGATGCCAAGGCTCTGTCAAAACATTCATAGGAATTTCCAACGCAGCCAAAACAACCCCGAATCACAGAAATGCCAATTCGCACAGGTCTAACATTATCTCAGAATCTCTGTTTGGAAAATATGGTTGGTAATTTGCAGTGCAATTTTTACTTAATAGGGCTGCCAAGAGTAATACAAACTTTGAGTTGCTGTTGGGGAGCTTTGACAACTCTGAGAAAATGACCCAAGCAATGTCATCAGGGGTTATCTCAATATGGGCTTGAAGATCTCAGGAGAGAAGAATTAGCCGTGGTCTGTGGATGATAAAGTCAGACAGATGGTTCAGACTGAAAATCTACTACAACTATTGTATGAATTAAGACGACATTTTGTACAGATTTTTCCTCTGATGCCACCATCAGATGAAATTGAAATTTCTCCATTACTTTGGTTTATGACCAAATCCTTGCAATGACATTCCCATCAGCCTCAGCTTTGTTTTTATTGCTTGTTGGAAAATTGAAGCACACTAACATGCTAAACTAAAATGTGTTAGCATTTAGCCCAAAGCACCATCTTTGTCTAAGTAGAGTGTAGGATCCAATATTTTTGGAGCTTGACCCATTACAAGAACTAAAGCTCAGGACATCTCCACCTCTGGTGCATCTGTTTTGACCATTAATTTTAAAAAATAATTTCATACATGACAGATTTTTCTAGATATAGTTATGGTTGAAGTCTTGCATACATCCTTATTCTCCACCTATATGGTCCCCCTTATTGAAATTGGCTGCCAGTTCTGTCAAATTGCTACCAGTCTTATGGTTCGCTCTCTGTGTGTGTGTGTGTGTGTGTGTGTGTGTGTGTGTGTGTGTGTGTGTGTGTGTGTGTGTGTGTGTGTGTGTGTGTGTGTGTGTGTGTGTGTGTGTGTGTACCTGACTGCCTGCCTGTGTGCATGTGTGTGCAACTGCCTGCCTGTGTGCATGTGTGTGCACATAAACCCTGGTGTGTCTATTTAACACACACACACACACACACACACACACACACACACACACACACACACACACACACACACACACACACACACAAGCCATAAGACTGAGGGTGAGTGTTGGACATGAGGAATACAGAACTAAGGGGACCCATTGAAGCTGTGACCCAGCCCTGCCTGCCTCAGATAACAGAATTACTGCAAATTGAACTTTAGGGTTTTCTCTCTCGCTCTGCTTTTTCCTCTCACTGAATCACTCTATCTTTCCCACTGACCGTGTCACCTCCTCAGCTGCGTTCTCTGGGATTTACGTCTTCTCCGAAAATCCTCCTCTGCTCTTCTGTTGTAACCCGCTGTCCCTGAAATAAAGAGAGAGGGAGGCGGAGACAGAGCGAAAGTGGGAGTGAAAGAGAAGAGACGGACGGAGACAAAAAAGATGGATGGCTGTTGGGAATAGCGATAAAGAACAGGAAACAGACAAATAGAGAGTCAAAGGAGAGAGGAAAGTGAGACTGATGTGTATGGAATGAAACAGAGAGGCAGTGAAGCAGAGGATGGAGGTAAAATAATGGCAACGGGAAGAAATCAAGTCAGGAAAAAGACTTGAGGGAAGGCTCTGCACTCCCCCACACCTCTCTTAATTAGGAAATATAATTTTGAGAGAGGATTGAGGTGGATCAAATGCGGAGATAATGGTTTTATCTATGGCCAACTCAGAATTAAGGATACAACTGCCAAAGCCCTTTTCAGGTTGGCTACGAATGAGAAGAAGTGTGCAGAAAAGTAAAGCCTTAGGCCATGATTTGCACAATTGAATTTAACAGAATTGTATGGAATACTCTTGCATTATTAAAGCCCCTATTAAAGACAGAAAAGGAAGAGCGTCTATTAACATAAAAGTGGATTTAGACCCTGAAGGGATAGACAAACGCAATGGTAGAAATTCATCAAACCAAATGCTGATTTTAGACACTTGAATTTATGGGTTTGTATCTGTTTGCATGAATTAGTGGGTGAGTGAAATAAAACAGGGTTGCAACTAAGGATCATTTTCATTGATTATTTTATAGTTCTTTGATTAAGTCATGATTAATCAACTAGTTATTAAAGAGGTAACGATCTAGCATTGCACTTCCTTGAAGTTGGGGGGCTCACAAGAGACAGATTACAAAAAGAATGGTCAAATTTAAATCTGCAGAGGTTGAGATATCCTGACTTCTAGTTCCAAGTATGAGTCGAGCTCCAAAAATGCTGGATCCTGCATTTACCATAACGCAACTCAATAGCATCTGTCCTTAGGCCCCACTTGCCTCCGAAATGGCCACTTCTTTGAAAGCCCACACCCCCAGTTTGTAACGCTGGTTTACTTTAAATCATGCCCACTTTGGAGACCTCCCTCGGGAGCCAGAAGACTTTATGCAACTGTTTTCACAGGCTGAATTCTACTCCACATGACGAGTAAACTGACTTTTTTTGTGTAAAATTGTTGGAGTGCCCCTTTACATTTCACAAAAACAGAACATTGACAATCACAGTTTCTTACATTTTTAATTTTCAAGTTGACGCTTGCTTTTTTTATCCGTCCAACAGTTCAAAATTGAAATATTCAATTCACAATGACATAAAAAAGAGCAAAGCAGCAAATAGTCAAATTTTTGGTACATTTGCTTGATAAAAGACTTAAATGATGACTTCATTATTAGCAGTCTTGGGCCCACTTCCCACGAGCCGGTCACACCCATATGACCCTCAGCCTCTTTGGGGTTAAAGGCCATGATTGTTGACCTGTTAAGGCAGTGTGTGCTGCTCCTGGTAGAACAGAGGACAGTCTGATGTTTGGTCCATCCAGGGAAGTGTGTCCTGTTTCTCAGTATACTCCTCTTTGAATGGATTCCTCACCAATAAATCCTCAACATTCACAATAACCTTGAGTATTACTATAGTGTGCACTAATTTTCTATGTATACATATCACTCTCCTTCCCTGCAAGACACTATTAAATACATCACAGTTAGTATTATGAGAACCTCCTTGGAAGGGGCTATTTGATTTTGTATTTTGGACTTGAAGGAGGAGGCGAGTGCAATTGAATTTTTTGAGCAAAACACAGAAAAACACTCCCATTTTGAGGCTTCAGCTACTATTTTCATTCTCTCCCACTCTCACAACTCATTTGCTTGTTCCTAATTTTTGTTTTTTAAGTCTTTTCCATTTCCATCAGTTTCTGTCCTCTGCCAAGTGGGAAGCTGTTATCATCGTAAACTACAAGTGTGTCTGGCTCTGGCTCTCTCTCTGTGTGTCCCTGTTTTCCTCTGCCTGCCTCTTTGTCCGCCTTCCTCTCTTTTCTTTGATGTGATAAATATTTATATCATGCCACTCTATGAGGGGGTAGGATGTATGGCGAGGAGGGCTCGAGTGTTTTTTAAGGAGCTAACGGAATTGGAATTGGTGACTGGTATCCGGGTACAAGGACAGAGCACTAACATGGGCTGTATGGAAGGGAATAGATTGTGGCGTTCCCCTCATGCTTTTTTACAAACCTGTCTCATTCATTGAGTGAGGCCTCTGGCTGCTTGCCCTCTCATGGGGGTCTTCAATATCTGTTATGGGTGGGTGTGGAGGCCTGCACCATGTGCCAGTCAATTTTAATCATATAAAGCTGTCTCGGCCCCTCACTGAAGGCATGCTGGCTTTATATTCCACTCCTCCTCACTCCGCAGTTGAGCCTGAAATAGCATTTTGAATCATGTGTGGAAGTTTTTTGAGAACAAAGGACAGTCAGAAATACTTCTTTAACAGGGGAACTGCTTGAAGATTCAAACCTAAAACTCCATAAGGTATAAGGGTGATACAGACCGAAGCATTTCTCTCTCAGCTTTCTCATGTATTGCACAATATTGGAACTTTCATTCTGGGGTTTCAAGTAATGAACTATGGATATTATGGGAGACATTTTCACAAAAACAAAGTCTGGCAGATCTTTCATTAGTTGTGTACCATGGAGTCTTTTTTTTTTTTTTTTTTGGCTTTCTATATTAAACTGAATGCCACAAACTTCTCAGCCCTCCCATACCGCTCTTCTAAACCTTGTCTTTCCCACTGTTTTCCCAGGGAGCCACAATTACAAATCTTCCTCCCACCATATGGGCCAAATCCTATAATGGCTTGGGCTGAAAGAGGTGTGTGCTCACAGTCTCTGTTCCTCATTCGCACAAAAATTACACGCATTAGTAGCTGTGGGACAAAGCAGGGCTAAAGAGGGGGACCTCTTTTAGGCTGCGATGTGAGATGGTGCAGAGCTGCAGAAGAAGCTGCTGTTTTGCATTGCAATAGGCTGATAGTGTGCATGGATGAAGTCATGCCGCTGGTTGGCCATCAAACAGAGGCTGAATGTGAAGGAGGCCGGGCCCCGGACGCTGCATGGCTAATTGTTACCCAGAGAAAGCCCGGGCCAGCCTGTTCTCAGCCATTGAGGAGTGGAGGCGCGGGCTTGAAGCCTTTCAGGATAAGGTAGAATGGTCCCTGGTCTCTGAATGGAGCCTTCCAGAAACTGAAAATGGCTGAAAGACAAAACGACAGGAGGAATGTGAGTATTGGATTTCACAGAGAGTACACTGTGTTGGCAAACATTCAATTAAAGGAATTCACTGGTGCTTCTTTGGATACTGATACTGTCTTGGCTGAATGTGTGGTGGTGGTGCCACATTCACACTAAACAACTGGTGGAACAATGAAACTGTTCAACTCTTCTCAGTGGTTTCTGTCCATGGTGATAGCTTTTGATTACCTCGTATTGATCCCTGATGGGAATCTGTGTTTATTGCCCATAGCTCACTTGGACACCTGGAGCCAGACTTACCAAAGGGGGTTTGGTCAGTGACCTTGTCATCTTTTCTGCACAGATCGAATTACCTCCTTATATACAACTACTCAGGATACACAGCACCTGGACTGGATGGTACCATTCTATCTCTGTTTCGTTGTCCTTTTCCTGTCTTTCTCTTTGCGGTCATAATATCCAAAGGCCATGACAATACTGAAAAAAGGAAGATTTACACCCATTATATAAAACTCCTGGACAGGTTGGTGGTGTTGCAGGATGAAGCACCAATAACCTGCCCTGCTCCCTGTATCATCTCCTCCACCTTGACATTGCTAAACCTTGGGTGCTGGGGTATTTAACAACAGATATCCTTGGACCTCGCTATTTTTGTGTCTTTCCCAACCTTTTGAAAAATGTTCTACTCGGCCAATGCCTTAGTTTATAATTTCCATCCATCTCTGTCGGCTTGCGAATGCACCCTGGAAAGACATAATTGGATTTTGGTGGCATTAAGCAGCGAAAAACTGCTGTCATTGGACAACCTGCTGGTAACCAGGTTAAGAGGGGAACACCACATTTGTCAAGTGTCAGGGCTGAAGCTCAGACACCAGATACAGACATGTACTGTACACTTGCTCTGTAGTCTCATAGGAATTTACACAAGCTGTTAGGATGAGGGGGGAGCTGTCTCATTTCATTTACTGTCAAGCTGGACGTACAAGTTAATGGGCTTCCTTAAGCTGAAATGAAGATTTTAAATGTAAGGGGGTCAGGAAGATACTGTAACCTCTCAGAGGATGTGTTGCTGCATATTGGGTTAACGTAACCCAATACCAATGTGTATTTATGTATTTATTTTGTGTCATTAGGGCACAAATCTCACCTAAAACAATCAGTTGTTTTTTAAAGATAATTGTTGGGCATTTTAGGGCTTTATTTGATAGGACAGCTGAAGACATGAAAGGGGAGAAAAAGGGGGAATGACATGCAGCAAAGAGCCGCGGTGAATCGAACCCGCGGCTGCTGAGGCAAGGACTGAGCCTCTGTACATGGGGCACACGCTCAACCAGGGGAGCTACCCAGGCGCCCCACAATGAGTTGTTTTGATCCTGTGTATTTCTTAATTAATTAATTACTGTTGGGTAATTTACCCAAACAAAAATATGGCTATTTTGATCCAGTGTTAGACACAATAAGCACAAGTTTTACCATAAAACTGCCGTAAATGTATTGTTAGTTGTACAAAACGATGTGCATATGACAAAGGATAAACATATTTTTAACAAATTTCAAAAGATCTTGAGTTTGGAAGCATACCATATTTTAGTTTGAGTAAAAATAACACTAGAACTGGGTCAAACAGTCAAATTGTCTTGGGTTTGATTGGTGCCCCAATGGTTTTCTACCCATGTGTACTGGGTACAGTTAACCCAGCATTGCCCCAGTGACCTTTAAGGAATTAGAGCAAGTGTCTCCTTATGTACAGTTTGTGTACAGTTTTGCCTGCCAAGTGAGTTGTGTTGCCTGTGTTCCTTTAGCTGGTGAAATTCATTTCAGATGTTTGTATTATTTGTTCTGGAAATGAGAAATACATATCAGACACAGGGTGATGTCTCGTTCATCACTGGCTCCCACTGTCCGACTATCTCTCCACCGGAGACAGATACATATGTATGAGTATTGTCTGTGGCTGACGCTGTTGTCAGAAACGGTCATTGTGGATGTGAATGTGTCTCATTCCCGCTACAGATAAAGCAGAACCCTCTCTTTTTCCTCTGTAATTGTATTCTGTCTCCATGCACTGCAGATGTAAGTATCAGGTGATATGAGTAATGAAAGTCCGGAAATGAGATGCTTTCCTTTTTTTAAGTGTCACCCACAAACTTGTTTGTAGCCAGTTGAAAGAGATTGATAGATTATTTGCCTGTGTGTGTATGTGTGTGTGTGTGTGTCTAAGGAGGGGGGGAAACAGTGATCAGTAATTATTTGGAAGGGGGAAATGAGCCGCCTCATCAATCACACGGTGTTCGCTAAAGGTTACGTTGCCACATCTGAGGGAACGTATTGGGCCTTAGCGAGGGAAATAAAAAAGTAATTATCCTTTATCATCAGCCAAAGGAGACTTGACATAATTAGGTTTTTTTTTTTTTTTGAAGCTGATTTGGACTTCCTGTCCTTGGGGATTAAACATATCTGCCAATCATTCGAATGTCAGGCCGTACAGTTCTCGTCTCCTAACAAACCCTGAGACAAAAAAATGTCTGCTCCTGCAATTTATCTCTAGGTTTATTTTTTATATAACTCTTCTGAATGATGCTGTTTGTCTGTGTTGTGTCTTCATGACTTGACATACAATGCCTCCATGTATACAATAACATGATGGGGGGGGGGGTTTGGGTGAAAAGGAAAAAGAATGTCACCTCAGGCATCACTAAAGTATCTCACTGAACATTAATAAGGCTGTGTTATTATTGGCAAGGCCACATTCCTTAGACCTCATTTTCACAATAGCTCATCTTTGTAATTGAATATTATCCATTTTGAAATGAACATTTAATATGTCCTGATGTCTGATACGGACGCTGAACAAGGCACTAACGTGCGCTCACGTTCATGCACGGTCGGACCGGCTGTCAAAACAAAGAACAGAGAAGCTCAGATTACAACACACACTAAGTGGAGTGTGCTGGATGCCATTTATATGGCAAATAGTTGTTTTCTCCTTAATAAAATTCTGAATATCGTGGATAGCCCCTTCAAACTCTTTATTGAATGTTCGATCTGCCATTGTTGCCACATTGATGAATCCCCAGGGTGAATACACTTGTGGCTGATAGATTCACATGGCACCATCTGTTCACAATTATTTTTAATGTTACTTCAAACTTCGCTACAGACAGTAACTACCTGAAGTGCAAATAGCTGTCCTCAGACATCCTGGCCGCTGAGCGAGCTGTAATGGTTTTGAATTAGAGGAGGACAAGGACAAGCTGGCTTCTCTTCCCACCATCATGGAGCTTCTAATTACCTGCCATCTTCCTTTGTCTGGCGGACTTCATGCTGGGTTGAAAAGGCAGAGAGAAAGAGCGGGAAGGGAGGAAGAATTATGGAAAAGGGGGCAGAATGAAGGAAGGGGTTGAGGGACTGTAAGAGAAAGAGAGAGTGAAAGCCAAGTGAAAATCCATATACATGATTTATGCTAGTGCGACTGTGCGCGGTAGGCAGGAGTTATCTTTTATTTATGAGGGCATCAGCGGCAAAGCGCCCAGATGTTAAGCTGTGTGGGGATCTCATCTAGCCAGAGTTGCTCTCTGGCAATAAAGCTAGAAGCTAGGCTGTTTGGAGCTAGGGAGGGTGGCGTTAGGATACGTGTGGAAGAGAGACAAGGCTTTGTCTTCTTTGACAGAAAGCTTTGGGCTATATAGTTGTGGCTGTAAGTGGTAGCCTTAAAACTTATGTTAGATTTGTTAAACTAGAAACCAAAGAAAAGAAGAAGAAAAAAAAAAACCCTTCAGTGCTGATTGAGTCATTTCCTGGTATGGCTCATTTTCCACACTGCCATTATTTATCCGTGGAAGACAAGACACTTGTTGTTTTCACCTCTGTCAACAGCTCATCAAAGAGGCGCTGAGGATTCATTATGGAAATGAAGCCCTCATTGTCACCCTCTGCAAATCAGATGCAAGATCTCAACGCCGAGCATCATCATCATCATCATCATCATCATCATCATCAATCTAACCTCACATTAACACGGCCTGGATATGAAAAACACGCCTCGCATTCTAATAGCACTAATAAAGACGGTTGCAGCCACCCGAGGGTGGAAGTTGCTGACGGAGCAGCTCGCGCTTTAGCGAGCCTTTTCATAACATGGCAGTGTTGGCGACAAATGCCTAACAGCCCCGGGCGGAGTGCAGAGAGATTTGTGAACTGTAACAGAGAGGGAAAGGTTATACGGTGTGACCGGGTCACCAAAACCCTGCAGCAACCCAGCAGGTCCAGCAGTTGTGTTAGTTTAACTGTGGCTTCTTTACAGCTCCATCAGCTTTGGTTGGCAGGATATCCACATTTCAAGCATCATATAACCAGAGTGGGTTTGTTTTTCAAGGACATACAAGTACTCTAAACCCAAAATGCTGCTTTTAGAGCTTGTATGCATGTGTAAAGCATGTACGATGTGGCTCTGGATTCTGCTTTATCCATATAACAGAGGCTGAAATGATATTTTCCAAACCAGCGTGGCACTGCAAGGTAAACGGCTATATTATAAAATGATTATGGAAACTGTAAATTACCTTGAGGAGCTTCTAAAGACAAAAGAAAAGCCAGTATGTTTAGTATCAGCTTAGGAAAACAAGTTTGGTGTCTTTGCAGGGAGACTATGGGTTGTGTCAGTAGCCATTCACTTGCCCCTCCACCTCTGCTCCATTATCTCAATTGAAGCAGTTAGTTACAGTAAGTGGACAGTATTAAAGTGACACTTCTTGGCTCCTGAAGCAGGTGCTTACGTTATAAAACGCATTCAATTTCAGTGCTGAGCTGCAGCGTCTTAATAGCTCGTTCACTGTTAGCAATTACTGAAAATGAAAAAGGTTTTGCCAAAGTGTTCTATACTGTCAGTTTGGGATTTTAAAGAATCTTAATCTACTTTAATGAGATCAAAAGGGGACTGAAGGGATTCCAAAACAGTTTCCCACTTGAGTAACCAGGGGCATCCGGACCGTTACATTTTTGATAACAGAAATCCATATAGCTTTCACATCAGCTTTGCGCTGCCGCTGATAAAAGGTATAATCTCAGCCGCTGACAAATAGGGACTGTCTAATGTCTGCCAGAGGAGCGTTTCAGTGTGTGCATGCGTGTGTATGTGTGCATGTGTGACACAGCAAGCTGAATGCAGGCAGACAAAGAGCCACTCCCTACTGGTTGTTGAAGGCTGTTGTGTAGATGGACGTCATGTGGGAAGGGTGTGTGTGTAAAATGAAAATAATATTATACAACACAGGGGCTGTAGAGTAATATATGAAATTTTATTGTTTATTTTCTAACATGGGACTTATTTTTAATATCAGGAACTGTGATACAGAATATTGTAGTCTAAATTAACATGGACAGATCTCTCCCAGACAACTGATGATGAAGGTTTCTGTTTGAACTACTGCTTATGACAAAGGTCTACTAGTTATTCATTTTTCCACGTCCCCCAGTCAGACCAATGGCCTGTCTCTAATAGAACATTTGTACGTCTCTGTTGTTTTGTAGTCTATAAGATCATTGGAGCATGTATTTCTACTACTTTTGGTCCCATGACATGGTGCTCTTTGGATGCTTTTATATAGGCCTTAGTGGTCTCCTAATACTGTATCTGAAGTCTCTTTCCTGAAATTCAGCCTTGGTGCAGAATTACAGCCACTAGAGCCAGTCCCACAATGAGCTTTCCTTAGTATGTGCCATTTCTGTGTCTGGGGTGTGGCCTTGACCAACTGCCACTTTGCTCGTTTGAAAGCCATGATGTCTCTCTCTCTCATGGGTGGGCCAAATTCTCTGGGTGGGCAAAGCAGAGAAAGGGGAGGTAACCTTCCTCCTTATGACCTCATAAGGAGAAGATTCCAGATCGGCCCATCTGAGCTTTCATTTTCTCAAAGGCAGAGCAGGATACCCAGGGCTCGGTTTACACCTATCACCATTTCTAGCCACTGGGGGACCATAGGCAGGCTGGGGGAACGCATATTAATGTTAAAAAACCTCACCCAAGTGAAAATTTTCATGCCATGAGACCTTTAAACCACTCATTTAAAGTTTGTGAACAAGACATCATTTGGAAATAAAAATATTAGCTTGAAATATCATGTGCTTATCAATAACATTTTTAACTAAACATCCTGTAACTTGGTTTGGATGTGAGTACCCCGACACTGGGAGACATCTCTCGGGACTTGCCTGTTTGCCTTTCTTTAAAGACGTAGTTGATAATTTTGGGAAACACTTATTCACTTTATTAATGAGGGATAGATGAGAAGATCAATGCCATGCTCGTGTCTGTCTGTTCAATATGAAGCTGGAGCCCAGAGGTGGTTAGCCTAGCATAGCATGAAGACTGGAGACAGGGGGAAACAGCTAGCCTGGCTCTGTCCAACAGTAACAAAATCTGCCTCCCAGAACCTCTAAAGCTCACTAATTAACATTGTATGTATTGATTGTTTAATCTGTTAAAAACAGAAGTGTAAAAACAACAATTTGTGGCTTCCTGGGAGTAATGTGTTGGATGATTTCTTGGCCGGGAGCAGTGACTTCCTGCAGTCTCCAGTGGTTGCCTGGCAACCTCACAGTGACAAAATCTTTTTTAGCGAGAGAAGTGATTTCTAAATATTACATTTATAATGGTAATGGCGTTCAATTTCAATAGTCAAATGCATTAAATTACATTTTAATTTATTTTATTTATTCAACATTTAATTTTGCCTAAATCACTTGTGCAATGCAAACTCAAATATATGAGATCCAAATACAATCTGACATGAATCTCTAGTCCACCCTCAATGTCTGATGCCCTGTGTTGCTTCAGTTCCTCACTTCCAATAACAAATCAGTTGGAAAGGCCAAACATGAGAAGCAAATATGCCGCAGAGGACATTAAATCTGATAAGAATGGAAGAAATGTTTAAATCAAGAAGGAGCGAACTTTACCTGTCGCTAGGCTGCCGATATTGTATCAGCAGACAGCACATAAGCCTGTATGGTATATACTCCCCATACAGCCTCCATTATCATAATGTCCCTAGGCTTAGTACCCCGTCCCAGAGGCCAATGGGGTCTCCATTTCACTGCTCTAATAATGGAAAGTGCCTCAGAGCCCCGCTAGACCTCCAGGTCTATCCTGCTTAGTGTTGGGCTATTAGGAATATTGCGAGAAAATGTGATACATGTGCATATGTGTTTTTACCGTGTGTTTGTGCACATACAAACTGGGACAGATGTAATATGGGAATAATTCATTGGCAGTTAATGGGATTTCAGTACGTTTTCAGTTTACGATAGCCGCCTACCTCAGTGTGAATTATTAAAAAGGCTGTGAATTCCTATTAGTGGTTGTGACGATGGAGCTGGCCAGACAAAGAGCTGGTTCCACAGACAGAGTGCGCACACGCACACACACACACACACACACACACACACACACACACACACACACACACACACAGAGAAAACAAAGAAAAAGCTACATGTTTTCTTATAATCACACAAAACTGGCCACAGAAACACAGATAACACTTTTTTTGGGGAAATTATATTTGCAAACAAGATTTCAAGAAATGCATCCACTCCTCACAGCCTGGCTACACACACACACACACACACACACACACACACACACACACACACACACACACACAAGTCACAGGGAGCTTTAATTTAATTTCTGTGTTTGCTTTGAGATGAGACGAGGGCATTTGCATTTCCTTGCCGAGTATTTTTTTTAGCTGCGACTCAGCCTGTGGTAGAGCGGAGACAGACACAGGACAAGGAAAAGGCACACCAAAACTTAAGCTTGAATAAAAACAGCATTGTTTTGGGCTGTTAGTGTGTGTTGACTGCTTGAGGTTGTCTCTGTCTGTCTCATTATGCAGATACACAAGGTTACAGTGGCTGCCTGCTGGGTGTCGGTCCGTGTTTGTTGCAGTGTTTTACTATCTGTTCTCAGCATTCCACACGAACAACACGGACAGCACTATTAAAAGCCTAGGTGCGCTCTTAACCGAGCTGTCTGTCAGCATGATTGGCTGGCTGTTTGTAATCGATGCATCCTGGCCCACAGGCCAGCCACCCAAATCCATACAGACGGTTGGGAAAGATGAGATGGCAGCAAGAACACTGTCACACACATACACACATGCAAACACACACTAACCCCCACTACTTGTTTAAATGGCTCCTCACTGTTTAAGACCCCATCGATCAGTTAGTGAGCGTGTGGCATTTTGACTTAAACCGTGCATGGATAATGGGCTTGGCAGGCACCAAACAGATAGTGGGACAGAAGCCCAAGGAACAAGCACAGGGGAGGAGGGGGCTTCATTAATCCAGGGGCATGCCTACCATTTCCAACAGGCTGCAGCTGGATTGCGGAGCATCTGGAGCACCCCCCATATCACCGACCCACCCCTCTTTGGAGCAATGGTCTGGCCTGGTCTGGTGCAGTTGACTGCCAAAGCAGATGGAACAATGGGTGGGTGCCGGCTGGGCATGAGATGTGCATGGGCAGTGATGTGGGTGATGGAAGCACACGGACATGCTTTGGCTTCCACTGGGCACACTAGTCATATTTACTTAGTGAGTGAGTGTAATGTTGGATTCATGGTTGTGCATTTTGAGTGCATTAGGGCTGGACATGGGTAGAGACTTTCTGCATAAACCTGGGATCAGACTACACATTGCTGACCTGAACATGGCCTGATCCAACAGATGTAATTTGCATTGGGCATTACAATTTGTCTGTTAATCCTCTGTAAAGTGTCATAGACAGCTGATTCTGTATGTAGGATGCCTCATGAGGCCCATAGACCTGCGTGTCATGTGAATTATTTTGCCTTCTATCCCCTGGTTAGTTGACATCTACAACATCTGCGCTGTGTGACGCTTCGGATGCCATGGTTGTCGTTATTTCTGATCCCTGATACATGCACCCTCACAGCATGCAAAGATTGGGATACTAATATGTACACAACTTTTAAAGTCATTTTTAATGTCATTTTGTTATTTTGTCCTCTTACAAATAAAAAGTTCAATAACGATAAAATCCTCCGTTGCTTGGGTCAATACACTCAGGAGTTTTGCTGCTACAACCTCCCTTGGTCTGGTATGACCAGCAGCTTATGGTGGCTAACACTAGCTATCGTTAGCAAACTTCAAGCCAAATATTGCTGTATAACTAAAAATATCTGATTGAATTTTCTACTTCTTCTACTATTTTCTGTTGTGCCACAGACAACATTTCAATAGTTGTATCACTAAAGTAAAAAAACCGTAAACCCACCATACCTCACCAGGAGACATATTAGTTGTTTCCTGCTTGTGGGTCCAATCTACTCGCTTTCAGTCAAGTTGTCTGATGATGATAATAATATTGTCTTTAAAGCAAGTGACTCAAGAGGGTCTTGGAAAATGGTTGAGAATTCAATGTCATGTTACACTGTATACCACACTGTTAGCTATGACTGAGCTCAGTTGGTTTAGCTCATACAGAAGAATCCAGCCAGACAATTATTGGCCGGTCATTCACAGTGACCGGCTTTACAGATGGTTTTATGGTGATGTTTAGTTCACACATTCATCACGCTCTGCTGTCCAGATCTCTGAGTGCAGGTCTGCAAATTCAGTTTGTCTTTGCTGTTCAATCCATGATGCCGCTGACGGGGTCTTTCACGACTGATGCGTCTGTCCCGCAGCACCTCTGTCTGGTTCTGCTCCTGCGAAATAACACCGTCATTACCTAAACACACACTGAGCGGTTTCCAAACTCAGACATCAATAAACTAATTACACACCCAGTACAAGCCAAACTCCTCGTCAGTGCGCCACAATCACAAATGGCAACGCTAATAAATGTTAATGTATTCTTTGTAAACCTACACACACGCCAGTTGAACTGTTGGAGGGCAGAAAAGTGCAACAGAGAGCAGAGAGATGTACTGTCCCTCAACCAGGTGGCTCAGATTTAGTTTGACAATCATCCTTATTGCTGATGTGTCCTCCGTGGGGTTTTCCTGCAGCCAAGCCTGACCTCTGAACTCTGTGGTTGTGGCAAGGAAAAGAGAAAGAAAACTTCTCTTTTAGGATAACAGTATTATTTTGACACAATAGTAGATTAGTGTTGTCTTTTCTAATTATACAGATTCTTTTCTGCACATACACAGTCTCAGCACATCACCTCTAATTAGCCAAGATGTACACCAAATTGTGGTGCTTAATTAGCCCAAAACAGAGTGAGAAGAAAATTGCTAATGACAGGGAGCACAATCCACATTAAAACAGAGCATGCGCACAAGCGTCTGTGTGTGATTTTGTGCACAAATATATATCTATGTGTGTGATCAGCTAAAGCCCATTCTTCTGAACACAATGTGTTGATGAGCATAATATGGCGGCATTCTTGTAAACAGCCGACAGCTTCACTCTAATTAACCCACAAAATGAGAGGAACAGGAGGCTGCAGTTAGTGTGGGCGTGTTGGACCAGCGCTATGAAAACAGAAACCTTATCGTGGTCTCCTTGCTGGGACCTGAACTGTGGAAGGAGACACCTGATAGGCTGACTGTTCTCCCCACAGTGGGGATCCTCTGAGTCTGCGCTGTATTGTATCATCTCAGTGGGGGATTGTGGAGGAGAGACAGTGATGGTCTCATAGCTGCTTTTTAGTGCATGCTAATGGCTAATTAGGCATTTCATGACTAAAGCTGAATGGTTATTCTCATTTCATACTACTCAGTACTCCCAGAGTGCCACAGCATTATGCTGAGGATGGGGAGAACGCCTGACTTGGTTTTCAGCATCTCACTGTAAATTCTTTGTACTGTATTTTGTGTGTTTTTTGTAACCTAAACACTGGCTGTAAATTTGGCTGGTAATTCATAGCTGTTGGATTAATGGAATGATAATAGCAACACTCCCATCTCACTATCCATGGATGTTTATTTGACGGTTGAAAGTCTTTCTCCCTGACACGATAGAGGCCCTATAGATGCTTCTGTCAGCTTAAGTCCTCACCCAGGCTCTGGGTCATTAAAATGCTGTCTGTCAAACACCCTACAAATTAGACACAGCACCATTTAAAGGGACTGCGTGTGCATGTGTTTGTGTGTGTGTGTGTGTGTGTGTGTGCATGTGTGCGTGCATGTGTGCGTGCATGTGTGTGTGTGTGTGTGTTTGTGTGTAAGATAGCAATTGGGGGGTGGGGGTCTGCTGTTGCTTAGTGATAAAGCTGTTAATAGAGTAGCCACTGAGCACACTCTTTGTGCTGCGTGATGAACGCCCGAGTTATCATGATAATTTGGCATGAGGGAATCAGCACAGTGTTTATGTCAATTGAGTGTGTATGTATGTGGGTAGAGGGTCACCGGCGCCTGTAATAATAGAAATCCTGCATCTTTCTTGGTTTGCACTGTCACAATCCTCTAACTAACTAACTAACTAATTGGTTTTTCCAGACATGCGTGAGGTGTTTTGTCGGTAAGGGAATGTTTGTGTACACAGAGAGGAGATAAGTGCTGATTTAAGGCCTTAATAACAAGGACTACGGCTTGTCATTAAAGCATGACAAGTCAGCTTTGCACCTGGCTTTGTCTTCTGCCTATTCATCCTCCCACAGACTGCGTGACAACCAAGTGGCTCTGCTCTTCCCTTCGGGTTGAGCGTAACTGCAAGAAAACCCCAGAATATTTTAAAAGCCTTCTGATGACTAAATGTTTTGATTGTTCCGTTTTTCTTCACCCATTGTGCTTCAAGTGCCGAGAGGCTCAAAACACAGTATGAGTGAAGATAAAGCCGTGTTTGCTTGTGTTTACAAGATTGTTAAAATCCTAGAATTAATGACCACATTGTAACATTTATACCAGAGAGAGTACACAGTATACATAAGTGTCTCAATGTAGCTTGCAGAATATCAAGTCGGGACACTTTGCCTTGTGCAGTGTGTGTACACTTATACAAACACACTGTGCTAGCCTCTGGGGTAGATAACAGCTCTATTTACGCTGCCCTGCTTGCCACAGCATTCTCTGGTGATAAGACTTAATAGTAGCTCGCTAGTGTGCGAGCACCTCGTCGTGTCAGTTGAGTGGCCGGCACCGGCAGCAACCGGTGGACATCTGCACTCAACCACAAAAATACAGACCAGCTATAGTACAATTTTGTCCAATTTTGTCCAACTGAAACCAAACCCACACTCGAATATAAGTAGGTTTCAGGTATGACATGTTGACGGTTGGAGGTGAAGCGCTAAGCATGATATTTTGCAGCCAGGCTGATGTGTTTGATCCCCAACACATGCTACACCCAGCGACCCCTGCCTTAACACCCACCTATTGAGTATTAGGATAAACTCTGCCATGCACAATGATACAAGCAAGCACTAAGGGAGGGGGTTGCTTCTTTGGCTCCAGCCCCGAATTTTTTCTAAAAAAAAAGCCCAGAATGTTTTTAAAATAAATTAAACTTTTTGTCCTTTTTATCCTCAGTTTCTCTGACTTGAGCGGCAAATCAATGGAACAAAAGTTCTTTTAGTGCGGAAATATCCTTTGTTTCAAGATTAGTAATGCTGTTTAGGCCAAAGTCCTACTCTACCTCATTATGTAACTTAAAAATAGAAACATCAGACGATTGTTGCCCCTTTTTGTGTGGCAGGAGTAAAAATCCTCAACATTTGTTGTGTTGTGGTTTCAGAATGATGACACATGTGTGTATATATATATATATATATATATATATATATATATATATATATATATATATATATATATATATATATTAGGATTATTCTTTTTCTTTGGCAACTATCATGTTTTTTTCTCAAATGATTGTATGATTTTCCAGATTTTTTAGGTATTCTACTATCCAATTGCTTGAAAAATAGTGCATATAGCTGCTGTGAAATGAGCGTGCCCCCGGACCCCCGAGATTTGGGCTGAGCTTTGAATGTTTACAACGTCTGGCTCCACCCCTGCATACAAGCACACACTGGATTTAACAGATCTGTAACTACTTATATCCCTTAAAAACATTTTATCCCCTTTAATCATTAAACTCTGAGATTATTTTCCTGCAATGAGGACACCTTGAATCTGTTGTCACGATTACCTAGCCATTACCATCAACAACAACATTTATTTATATTATATATTTTATCCTCTCCTACTCCTTTCCCCCTGGTCAAAAACACCCCCACAACAATGAACATCAACATGTCTGTGTGTGTGTTTGTAGAGGAGGTGGAGTTGAAATTAAGCTTTGGAACCGTGCGAGGCGAACCAAAAGGGTGCAACCGATCATAAAACTGTGGCGTTTGCAATTATACTGGACGTAAACCTGCGTGTGTGTTGACATACAATTCAATAAATGATTCATGATGCCATTAAATTCTGTGAAACACTTGAGAAGATAAGCAAGATGTCAGCAAAATTGCAGATCAGGATACAGAGTCTGTAAAAGGTGTTTCAATTTTCATAATAATACTGCATCAACCCTTAAGTATTGGGCCTATAAATGGTAATAATAGTAATATACAATCATTTGTTTCGTCTTTGCTTCTGAATGACCATTTCCTAAGCCACCCTTGCTTGATATTTTCCTTCATGTCTTTCAGGCTGTCAATTTTGCCGTGATAGATGCTCAGAGGGCGTAACAATAAGTATGTGTGATTAGGCCCCAGCCTGAATGAACACAGGTCACCTTTTGACCCTGGCCACCGATCCCGTGTGTGTGCGTGTGTGTGTGTGTGTGTGTGTGTGTGTGTGTGTGTGTGTGTGCGCCTGTGTGCGTGCGTGCGTGCGTGTGTGCGTGCGTGCGACAGAGAGAGGACTAAGCATTAAATAAAGGAGAGTGGGCCACCAAGACTGTGTTCCCAAGAAGGGTCGCACAGCCGTACACAGGCCTGTGTCTGTGTGTGTGTGTGTGTGTGTGTGTGTGTGTGTGTGCGTGCGTGCGTGCGTGCGTGCGTGCGTGCGTGCGTGCGTGCGTGCGTGCGTGCGTGCGTGCGTGCGACAGAGAGAGGACTAAGCATTAAATGAAGGAGAGTGGGCCACCAAGACTGTGTTCCCAAAAAGGGTCGCACAGCCGCACACAGGCCTGTGTGTGGGTGCGTGCATGCATGTGTGTGTGTGTGTGTGTGTGTGTGTGTGAGTTCAACCACCACTGACTGCTTTAATGAAGGCTGCTGTAACCAAGGAAATGCTTTCACCACATTAGCGCTCCCCTCCCTTGTGTCTCGGTGGTCTTCTTGATTACCTCTCTGGCTGTTCTTGTTACCTAAGCCTTCTTTTACAGATCTGAAAGCATGTGATCGATTGAAGGAGAGACGGAGGCCGTTGGCATTATCGGCCTGGAAAGGCTGAAGGTAGATTTCTGATTGGCTCCTTAGATTAAAGAACAGATGTGAGTGATTAAAGAGCAGGATGAGTCCCCTTGCTTTGAGCAAGAGACTTCAGAAGTCCAATGAGATGACTTAGGGTGAGTTTAAGGGGAGCTGCAAAAGTCCCTTTATTACTCCATTAGCATTGGCAGCGCTTCAAGAGATGTCATTAAGATGTGTGTATTTGTGCACCTGTGTGTCGCACTCATGGTCATTAGAGGAAGGAAGAGACAATCTCATTAAAGATGTAAGAGATGCAGGAGCAAAGACTTTTAAAGGAATACACTGAGGCCCTCATGTACGTACATTTGCAAACGTAGCATTATCAGCGTCATGGCCAACCCGCAGATTGCGCACGCTGTGATACTTCAGCTTACGTCGTATTTACCAAACCTGCAGTTCATCGGGTAATTGGCGCCTTTCTCCGCCCACTATACTGTAAATTACGCTGTAGCAAAGCGTTAAGTACTTGTGCTTATGATACGGCTGAGTGCAGACTGCGATATTCCCACTGCTGATGCTGTTTGAAATGATCCTGATGCCAATATTTGTAATGTAGCGAGGAGTTGAACAACTGCTGGAATGGGATGTGAATGCTGAGTCGGAGATTTGATGTCATCTTTGATTTCTTCCAGTAACTGTCATATTGCATGGCTGCTTAATCTGTAACGCTTAATGATTTCGTGTTCACTCAACTGAAAAAGTGTGATCCTTGTGGCAAAAATCTTTTCAGCTCGTCTCCTTGGCCTATGTCTTTGTCTTGCTCGGATTACTGCTGCCATTTCACCAGGAGGCATATGCGAGGAAACCCGCTTGCGGCTGGTTTACACCTGCTTTTAAGAGGCAGACAATTTTCACTGCAAAATAGATGCACGCTGTCACGGGCAATTTTTGTACATACTGCGGAATGCATAATTAGGCGCACTTTATGCTTCCCCTCCCATCTCTTTATGGAAAACTCCCACTTTCCCCTTGACCCTCCCGTGAATGCATATGCATGACATGGAAAAGTGCAATTTGCCATTTTCAGTTCCCGCGACAGGCAGTCTGCGCTTTTACCTCACTGCAGCATGTTTGTACATACCTCGCCATGCTTTTACGCGCACGTTGCGAAATGAATACGCCTGAAGTGGGCGCAAAAGCGTTAGTACATGAGGCCCTGAGTATAGGAGAGATCAACTGGTTTATCACATGATGACAACAGAAACCAAAATCATCTACATGATACTGATGAATCATTTCAGTGCTCCATGCTAACTATGTATAAATTACGCACTATGTAGTCTGGATCAACGGAAGTACATTTCCAGGATAATGGTGATACACTGGTAAAAGCAAATGACGTTTAACCATGTATCCAGCTAATTTATATAAAGCTCACGTTACTGTATTGTGTATAACCGTTAACTTAATTTAATATTGTGTGTGGCATTTTCTTTTCGGGGTGCAAATGTTCTTTCCCGAGACTATTGCAGAGCCACCATTGCGTCCAGAGCTTAGCGCCGCCCAAGATGATTGTGATTGGTTTAAAGAAATGCAAACAGCCCAGAGCGTCTTTTCCTCCTGTCTTAGAATATGTCTGTGGTGTAGCCAGAGCTTAATCAATGGCGCTATGGAGATAGGTCTGGCAATGCGGGACTACACTCAATGTAATATTTTGCTAGGGTTAAGGTTATATAGGAGTCTCAAAGTGAACAACAATTAGAGTATAGCTCAAAAGAGCACAGTTGCCTGGATATTATATTAGTAATGTTAAAAGAAAAAGAACAATTACTTTATTAATCCCCTAAAGGGAAATTAAATGTTTTCACTCCATTGTTATTTTTTACACATAAGCATGCAGTCATTGTGCAGATATGTTTAGAGTGATGGGGCTGCCATATAGTCAGGCACCCTGAGCAGTTTGCCTTGCTCAAGGGCACCGCGACACAGCCCAGTAGGTGAACTGACACCCCTCCAGCTAACTGTCCACACTCTGTACGGACTAGTCAACTGGACTTGAACCGGCCACGCTCCTTTTCCCAAGCCAAGTCCACATGGATACAAGCTGCTGCCCGCCCTATAAGCATGTATTAAAATCCTGCAGTTTACCAATAAAACATACCAGACTATAGATACAGTATATGCCAGATGTGTTATGTGCGGTGTAAACAGGCAGAACTTCACTCATAAACAAGTGTTATTTATCAGCCACAGTTTATCATGAGAAGTTTGTGTCCATGTTTTTTTAAATGTGTTGAACTGTGTGCAATTGTGATGATACAAAATAACATTAATAACAATTTGAATACTGGTAGTCACCCGTTGACCAATTAGCAATTTCCCATTTCCTTAATTTAACCATTAAACTAAAACAGAAAAAGGAGAGGAGGAAAGGGAAGACTAATGAAAAGATAAAGAAAGGAAAAGCAGAGCCAAAAGGAAAGAAGCCCATCTTATCTTAGGGTTCATCTGTGGCAGGCAGCTGTGGTGCTCCATCTCTTGTAATGAACTTGATCCCAGAGATGTGCTGATCACATGATCTCCAGCGAGGGGCACTCCAGTATGAGATGTCAGCAGAGGAGGACACAGCCGCTACAACTGCACGAGACAGCCCACAAAATATAATTTGTAGAGAATTATGACCAAAAGTCTCCCTTTTGTTCTCGTTCCCCTGGAGTGCCGTGGATTTCTACACTTCTGAACAATGGCTTCTATCTAGAAACTGAGAAATGTGATAAAACGGGCAGCAGTGGAAACACACACACACACACACACACACACACACACACACACACACACACACACACACACACACACACACTCACACTGAAAAGCATTGTCTGTTTACTCTGTTGGAAATCCACAACAAATAAAGACACTCTAGTCCTAATAAGATGCATTCAACCAAGGATGAGATTAGCCGGAGAGCAAACACACACACACACACACACACACACACACACACACACACACACACACACACATCGACAAAGCTGTTAAGATCTCTTAGCACTTTTTAGAGACTTCTGCTGGAATGTGACTGAGAGTGGAGAGGGAACATCCAATCTTCTTTAAAACTCTGTCTACTAGGTCAGCCGTGTGTGTGTGTGTGTGAGTGTGTGTGTGTATCTAAAATAAAGGATGTCTAGGCTAAAGTTGTTTAGAGAGTTGTAAGATACATTTTTGTCTTGGGTATGTTTGGCTTTACACACACACACACACACACACACACACACACACACACACACCTTCCCTAGACTAAAGCCTGTCAATGTTGTGACAGACATATTCTTCATATAGGTAGGAGTCCTGTCTGGTCTGCATCCCCTGCTGTGCCCCGTGTCTTCCTTAACCTCATTCCTGTTCCCATTCCTAATACACACACACACACACACACACACACACACACACACACACACACACACACACACACACACAGTTATGTCTGCTCCAGGTCCCCGACTTGGTAGGCTGAGGTTAAGGCTGAAGGTAATGTTTTCCATTTTTCCTTAATTCCAGTGGGTCAGGTAGCGATGGCAGGGCAGAGCTTCATTACAGCAGCCCAGCAGGGCCCCATGTCTCCTGTAGGGATTCATTATGTTGCTGCCCCTCCCACACACACACACACACACACACACACACACACACACACACACACACACACACACACACACACACACACACACACACACACACACACACAATCCTGCAGTCTTCATAAAGAATTCTATCTATTTTCAGATAATGATCATCTAGGTCTGTACCATAGCAGGACTCCTCTGTGCTGTGAGGCATCAACTCTTTTTGAAAGAAACACTGCCTCAGCTGCATTTGTGCACACTTTTGTTTCCATGAGGATACACTGTATTGCCAGATCTAACTTTCCCCCAAGAAAACATGAATAAGGACTTTATATTTTGGAGCATTTGCAAAATGCCATGCCTGGAAATTTCACTCAGCAAGTCTGGTGCACTTTGCTGAGTCCAGTGCCAATATAGTCAATATACTGTATGTAGAAACAGCCACAAGTCATTTTTACCGCAGGTACATAACCTGAACTCTCACAGACAAAACAAAAAGGGTTTCTCCATCACTGTGCTTAGATGATTCTGCAGACAAAGAGGGTTTTCATTGCTTTAAAAGCCCCTTAATATTATCATATTTTCCAAAAACATCTGGTCCCGTTTCAGATTTAGTTTATTTTATTTTAATGAAATAATTATTTAACTGAATACAGTATAACAACAGCCATACCCCAGATTACAGAAGAGTCTTTTTCTCTTTTTTTGTTCCCTCTATTATGCAATATAATATATAAAGCTTTATTGCAGACACAGGTCCATATAACGCATCATACGGTATACATAGTATAAAAAGGAGATACAAAAATACATAAAGATTGCATATTAACCTATAGGATATACAAGCTATTGCACCAATGCAATCCAACACCAGCTGAGAACACACACACACACACACACACACACACACACACACACACACAAAAACTGATTAATGGGAGCTCATATATAGTTACTGTGCCCAGGTGCAGGGCTCCTGATCTTCTTTTGTCTACAGCTGCATTGGGCACATCACATTCATACTAATCCACTTTCTCTCTTCCGCTACTTCATAAACACCCTGCCAAGGTGTGTCTTTTTAAAACAGTCTATAGACGCAAGATTCATTTACTTAACAAAGGTGAATTCCTGTAGCAAGGCTTTTTTTTATTTTTATTTAAATTTTTTCACTTGAGTTACCTGCAGGGTCTTCAATATGCTGCTGTCTGAGCTCTGTAACACCAGGATGTTGGAAACCCATTTAATATACATTCTGCAATATGAAAAATGTTTGGCAGTCAATTGGAAAACAAGTAGTCCTACCCTGTTCGTAGCCCACCTCATGATTTCATGCATTCTGCACATTTCATTATACCAGTGTTGTTCTGCGAAAGGGTTACAGTGTATTCAATCAAATAGCTAGTGTGGTTACTATGTTTATGAATTAATGTATAAATATTTATTCTGTAAGATTCACTACATCTTCTGTGTTTTCATGCATGTGTTCATCGGGGGCGGGTTTAGCGACTTTTGAATGTGGGCAGATTATGGCGCAGTTTTAAAGAAGGGTGGCAAAATGAGTTTAAAATGAGTAAACATGTTAAGACTCAAATTTTAATTCAGGGTTCTTGGTAAGAATAAATTGTACATTTAAAATAGCTACATTGTTTATTCAGTACCAAATAAACAAGTTTAAGTATTTTAATATGAAATAATATCGATAAATAGCTGTTATTTGTAACTCCAAATAGCCAACGACTACAAATGGCACGGCTGTGATTGTGTTTTGCGAATATTTGGAATCACTTTATGTTTTCTTGTAGTTCCTTTGCATCTCTTTGTAGTTATTTTGTGTTTCTTGTAGTTGTAGCGTCTCTTTTTCGTATTGTAATAGCATCTCTTTGGGGTTTTTTTGCGTCTCTTTGTAGTCGTTTTGTGTCTCTTTGTAGTGATTTTGCGTCTCTTTGTTGTCGTGTTGTGTCTCTTTGTAGTCGTTTTGGGTCTCTTTGTATTTGTTTTGTGTCTCTTTGTATTCCTTATGTGTCTTTTTGTAGTCGTTTAGCAACTCTTTGTGGCCGTGTGCTTCTCTTTGTAGTCCTTTTGCGTCTCTTTCTAGTCGTTTTGCGTCTCTCTTTGTAGTCATTTTGCGTTTCTTTGTAGTTGTTTTGCGTCTCTTTGTTGTCGCTTTGTGTCTTTTTGTGGTCTGTTGACTTTTCAAACGTGTCACTTCAAACAGAGGCTCCAACTATCACCTTCTGACTCGGGTAGAAGGGGTACCAATCTGATTCCAGTAGGGGCCAGTGCCCCCCCTCTGGCCCCACCACTGGTGTTTAGAAACACAGGCTTTAATGAAAATAACCTTGTGGGTACAAATACATTTCAACCAGTTCCTCATTTAATAGTTTTCATCTGTTTTGCATAATATACAAGACATGAAATGAAGGTTTGTATCCTATTCATTGTGGCATGTCCTCCCTACTGACTATATGGCACAAAGATGCGAACTGTGGTGCCACAGCACAGCTGGATATACAATGCACATACCAGTGTCCCAGGGTTGTTCTGACTTTCACATCTGACATTCCTCGTTGAACCTGAGGCAGCTACAGAACCCAGGAGACGTCTAGCTTAAGGGCTTAGCCTCAGGGCCATAGGCTGTCAACACAATCAGGGGGTTACTGTCAGACACATGGCTGTACACATGCACACGCACATACGCACGCACACACACGGACGCACACACAGACATCACCTTTAGCAGCCGTTGACATGCAGCACAGGGACAAACCTTCAGGTTTCATAAGATAAACCATTGTTTCTTCGCTGTTTCCTTACACAACACTCCATCATCACGTTGAGCGCAACTTTCCACAGCTGATTGATGTCTTCAATCTATTTTCCACTTTCTTTCTTGTATTATTATTATTTATTTTCCCATCCATGCATGTGAGGTACTTTGTCTCCCGTGCTAATTCAATCTGCGAGGTGGAATGGATGGATCGAGGGAGAGATTAGGTTTGGTTAGGTTGTAAACTGACACACAACCCCATGTGCGCTGTGGGTTGCCTCATAAGGGATAAGGAAGTCAAGGACAAACAATTTGTCTGAGGTGTAAATTAATTTGCAACATAAAAAAAAAATAGATGGTGATGGAAATGAAAGTAATTAAGATGATAGATTGGATGCAGCGTGTGAGATTCATGTGTCATCGCTACAGTGCTCCCAGGATGGAGATTCACAGTCATAAGAACGAGTTCAGATGGCTGAGCATGCGCTGGGAGCCGAGAGACACTCAAGTGGTCCCTGTTTAGAGGCTGCCACAATGGTGGCCAGCTAACTGCATGCTATGCTGTGCATCTTGTATTTCTGTCATTCTTGTATTGTTTCTTTCATTTGCTTTGTTTTCCTTCTCTAATCCTCAATCAAAAATTGGCATTTACATTTTCCTGTTGTTAAAAAATGAAAGATGGAGACAGCTTAGAGCCCAAAAGGACGCAGAGTTGGCTTATTTTCTCCTGAACAGGTAAGCATTAGCTTCAGGCTAATTTATCACAGCTACTAGGGACGGGCATTTTTTGTCATTTCAACATTTGTGTACTCACATTGAATTATATAGCTAGAGTACCTGAGTTGGTTACTCGCAAAAACAATTGAGACATAGCCAGTAAAGTGATCCCGACTGGTCCTGGCTAATGCCGCCATGCTAACCCTGCTAACGTTACCGGAGGAAGCAGCCCATGGCTGTTTACAACGTGTAGTTCAGCGACTGCAGCCGACAACGGTGAGTTATTTTGAACCACAAGAGGGGGGCTGTAAATCGGAAAGAGAGGACTGTGAGTTTGCAGCGTGTTTAGCGATTGTTGCCGTAATTCTAAGCCAATGAAGTGTGTTCCGTCGGCAAGGTAATGGTATTTTTAGCGTTTCATACTGTAATTTTAAGCCAAAAAAGTGTGTCTGTCAGTTGGTTACAGAGCTCTGCGTGAGCACAGGCTTTTATGACTGTCAATATAGCCAGCATCTACCGTTAGCTACTCCGCTGTGCTTTGGAGTAATGTCTGGCTATGTGAGACTAGCATCTAACGTTAGCTACTCCGCTGTGCTGTGGAGTAATGTCTGGCTATGTGAGACTAGCATCTACCGTTAGCTACTCCGCTGTGCTGTGGAGTAATGTCTGGCTATGTGAGACTAGCATCTACCGTTAGCTACTCCGCTGTGCTGTGGAGTAATGTCTGGCTATGTGAGACTAGCATCTACCGTTAGCTACTCCGCTGTGCTGTGGAGTAATGTCTGGCTATGTGAGACTAGCATCTACCGTTAGCTACTCTGCTGTGCTGTGGAGTAATGTCTGGCTATGTGAGACTAGCATCTACCGTTAGCTACTCTGCTGTGCTGTGGAGTAATGTCTGGCTATGTGAGAAAATCGTCTATCAACATTGTTGTGAATGCTGCGGTCTCAGCCTGGCAACCCCCGTGAACTTCGAGTCTGGGCAGGAGGGGGCGGGGGAAACGACTCTCCAGTATTTTGAATTGGTAGTGCAGTAACTATTTTAACCGCTAGCTGCCAGTATTACATACAATATTACATATTGCACCTTTAACAGTTAACTGACAGATCAGTGTGTGCTATCAATCTTCTCATCAAACTCCCTGCACAAAAATGCAAAATTGTATATTGAATTTCTCCTTTAAATGAACCTGTAATCACCTTACCACAGCATCTTTATTTCTTTATCTGTTCAGTGTATTCACAACATGTTCTCATACTGTAACTGCCTGTTGTGTTAACTTCAATACGCCGTTGTGTTCTTATCTGTATCATTGTCTTTGTTGCTGCCGTGCCATGCAGGGAATCATTAAAGCTGTATTAAATCATCTGATATAATCTCCAAGATGCAAAAAGATGTGTAAAGTAAGAGTCTGTCAGACTAAACATTTCCATGCGCGAATGCATTGTGGACTGGGGGCTTTAACCACCTATGTAGTCCTCTATATGAGCTTAGAGCAGTCTGAATGAGCCAGTGATAAACGGACCTATTACTGAGCGCTGATTGACCGGTCCACAGTCAGGCCTGCTCACTCTATAGATAGCAGAAGCTATTTTATTGCCCCGCTAATCTCTCCCAACTCCCTGTATTTTATTTCCTCATTGGCTTTTCTTTTTCTTTGCTCTCTCACTCTTTTATCTCTTTTTGTACAGAGCTCAAGGTCAACAGGTTTTTGCCTCCTTTGACAGTAGTGGACCATTTCCACAGAAAATGGTTTGATCGTCTCTTTAACAAGTTGCTTTCACTTGGACTCCAACAAGCAATTCCCCAGTGGTTTCAAACCGGCTTTGTAGACACTCTGAGCACGGACTCCTGCTTTGTCTCACATCTTTATGGGAACTGAAAAAGCAAGCTGGACCCAACAAATTGATTTTTTTCTGTCACTTGTGCTCAGTAAAACTGAGGTCCTGTTGAAAATGTCCTTTCCAATGGACCTGCACCCAGAATTAAACATACTAGTGCAGTGCCTGGCCGATTGCTTGGCCTGTGGTATTCATGCTTGCAGCTTTCTCAAAGACCACTTATCCTAACAACTTCACACTCAACACTGCGCTTCCTTGGGTCCTGATACAATACACCTGCCACGACATAGCTGCGTCCCCTAGCAATGCTAGAGCATATACGCATGATTTGCTAACAGCTGGCTGTTTGGGACGAGGCTATTTCCCGGAACAATAGCGTTTATTCTGAAAGTTACATCACTGATGCTTGAAATGTTTGAGTTTGCGACAATCTAACATCTGTGTTCTCTCCGGTCTCTTATTTCTTCATCTGTTCTTGAATGTACTGTAGTGAGCGATGGAAAACGAGGTGTACCCAGCATGCCGTTCGCAGGGTAATAGTTAATAGGGGTCCCCTCTCAATACACTACACAGTGTGTACATAACGCACTCCTAATAAACATGTTGCGTAGATGTTAAGAGCTCACACTCGACACTGCACTTTGTTGGTTCCTCAGCAATACACCCACCAAGTGTGATGCCTATTGGATGGAAAAATATGCAACTCAACTGTATACTACTTACTGTATACTTCTACTTTAGAGGAAAATATGGGACTACTACCTTTACCTGGCAATGATGCATTCATTAAGCTATCCAGCATTATCAAGGAGTTGAAAGCTTCAACTTGAATAGACGTTAATTCAATTGTAATTTCACTCTTCACTTGAAGTAAAAAATTGAATACAGGGCTTTTACTCTGCAGCATTAGGCTAATAGTTTTACTTCAGAAAAACCACTGCCAATAACAAATTGACACTGTTTGCCCGGAGCCACCAAAGTCATTAAATCCACCCCTGAAAAACACACCAAGTTGCTACTCGTGCTCACAAACACACTCCGTAAATACACTCAGCAGAACTATTCATTTCCACACAGTCCAAAACACCACGGTAATAAAGCAACATTAAAGCATGGATTTGATTAGCGGTGTATTTTGCCGGCAGTAACATTACTAAGTAGGTAAGTTAAGTTTATTTATATAGCACTTTTCACAGATAAAAATCACAAAGCGCTACATAATAAATTGAAATACGATAAATGCGTAGAAGACCTAAGAATACAAGCAAAACAGGTACATAAAGTCAGCCACTCATAAAAGCCCTCGTCTAACTAAAAGCCTGTTTGAATAGCAAAGTCTTCAACTGCTTTTAAAAGAATCAACAGAGTTTGAACAACGTAAAGAGAGCGGCAGTGAGTTGCACAGCCACTGCCTGAAAAGATCAATCCCCTCTGGTTTTAAAATGAGTGCGGGGGACCACTAACAACTCATCTGACCTGATGACCTCAGACTCCGGGAGGAAGTGTGACGCTGTGTCAGGTCAGACATATAAGAAGGAGCTTGTCGGTGCAAGGCTCTAAAAGTAAGGACCAGAATTTTAAAATGAATTCTAAAATGAACTGGCAACCAGTGAAGTGATGCTAAAACAGGTGTGATGTGCGCTCTTTTGCTTGTGTAAGTTAAAAGCCTCGCAGCGGCTAGTTAGTTAGTTAGTTAGTGTTATAAGTTAGTATGGCAAACTTACACAATTTGAGTTGCGATGGCAGAGTGCTTCCTGTAGGATATCTGCTTGTTGACTCCAGGGAAATAAAGAAGTATTCAGTTGTAACGTTAGTATATCCAGCATCAGAAACACATGGTGAAATACACTTATTAGCAGAGGTATTACTTTCCAAATAGGCATATAAGACGCCAGCAGACCGTCATTGGGTCCCCAGCAATACACCCGTCAAGTGTGAAGTAGATCAAAAGAACAATTCTTGAGATATTCGAATGACAGACATGCTCACAGAGATTCCTTGCTTTATGGTTACAAATGTAGATAGATAAGCAAAAACAAATATCTACCAAAGTACTTCATTGAATCCTTAAAAACTTCTCCCTCCCCATTGTCCTTTTCTCCTCTCATCCTTAATCTTTTTCAGAAACATTTATTAGGGAGTTGTGTTTTAGTTGCCGCTGTGTTCATGATCACCTTAAGCCGAACGTTTCAAGAAATGTAGGTAATCGGAGGAGCGTCATTAACATAATTTCCCAGAGGCGCACTGAGCTTAATTATCAACATGGCCGTGTGCAGACTAGAGCCCAGCTCATCACATTAGGATGGAGTCCCTGCTGTTTATGCCCACGCTTCGCCAGGTCCCAGCTGACTACCTGGAGATTCATTGCTGGCACAGTTAAACTCCCAACAACTTCAAAACTTTCATCTTCCACGCTATACGTAACACCGGAGACTCTGGTGGACCAGATGTACACAGAGCTGCATGCTATTTTAACTAACTTTCATTTGAAGATGATTGATTTTTCATTCAGAGCAATCCGTTGTGTGTGTGGTCTTCTCAGGGATGCTACACATTGCTCTGCTATTCCTTTATCTTCATCTGGGATTTAATGCACTGTAACATCAGTGTTTTGGGTATCCCTCTGCTTCCTTCTCCCTGCTGCTGGTCTGGAGGTCGAGGAAAAAGTGTTTATTTTACTGTCTGACAGAGAAAAAGAAATTATCCATCCCCTATCTCAATTTGCCTGTAGATAGAGCGGGGAAATGGAAATACTCCTTGTGTGCGGCCAGTGAAAAGGCAATTTCCTAGAGACAAACCACTGTTATGCACCACCCTTTGTTATGATTTCATTAGTGGACACTCACATACACTGTGTGTATTTCCACCGTATACACACAGTGATTAAATTATGCAATTTAGACCCTAATCTTTTTGGATATACGTGTGAAACTGCTGTGTTTTTGTGCCACTCTTTACCTGGACACTATGTGTGTAAATACTATCTATGCATAATTGTATGCGCCTATATATGGCTATATATAATTTAACAGTGAATGTATGTGGGTCACACTGTGTGTTTAGTGCCCCAGGCAATGGCTGTAAATCTGCACCTCATTTCCATCATTGTCTACTTGGGACTAGACAGAGATCAGCTCACCTGTTCTATTCATGGAAAATGGAAAAAGAGAACGGGAGACAAGATGATAAAGAACATGGCGGAGGAAGACGCCGTAGAAGAACAGTGCTTCTGATGTATAGCTTTGGGCCTGCATCTGTAATTAAGCAACATTTCTCAGCTCTTTGCAGCATATGTTTCCTGTCACTGTGTTTCATCAACGACAAACATGGCCGGCAACACAAACAAATGAGTGTTGTGTCTGCAAATCAAGATTTATTAGACACATTGTGTTGTTGTTTTGCATTCGCCTACAACTTTACCTGAAAGAAGGCAGGCAATATCCTTGGCAGAGATGAAAAATGTGTTTTCTTCCCCACTGGCTTGCATGTTGATGTCTTTGCTATGCAAGGAAATGTGACATCCGACAAGTCTGCGGTAGTGTAAGGCCACAGTCTAATGTGTGTGCTCTTTCAGGTGTCTTTGAAGTAAATAGCAGATAATATACCTGTTTAGACTGCAGCCAGATGAGAAGTTTCTTTCAGGAGTAATGCATAAGCAGTGGGTGCTGGTGACACAGAGGATATAACTAACACCCAAAGGTCCAGTGTGGCTCTGTACTTCTTTCTTTTACGTTTTTTGTGTTTACAAGTCTGACTGCTCTCGTCCCGCTGGAGCTGGTAGTCTCCACCCGACTGTCTAACTGGCTTGGCGGTCGGAGAAGATAAGCAGCGCATTAATCTGTTCTAATATATTCTAGTTCTTGCTGGCTGCAAGGCTTAAACGTATATTGTATAACCTGTCCTGTCTCATTATTCAATGTAAGTGTCTTTCTCTTGCTGACTTCTCGTTATAAAACACTTTAAAGAGCCTGTCCTCTATATAACTGCACACAAAGATAATTGTGCAGTGGTTTCCCCTTTTTCCTAAAAGGACCCTTTTTGAGTAAACGGACGACCTCTGTGACATATTTTTTGGATAGTTCATATTATATTAAATGCACAACAATAACAGAAATACAAAACAACTGTTAAACTGTATGATTAACAAATAGTGAACTCTATAACTGCAGGGATTTCATGTAAAACAAGCAATTTGGATGAATTTTAAGCAGATTATTTCCTGTGAATATTGCATCAGAGATGAGATTTTCTGTTATTTGTAGGAACTTGTAATACAAATCTCTTTATTATGTATTATTTTTTTTTTTTTTTTAACAATCATACTGTACATACTTAACTGGCTCCCTTGACAAATTCAGTGTTTTCTTCTACCTTACACCTGGCTATTTTTCTATTACCTCTTTAGGTGTTGAAGCTGCATACTTTTCTAATGCAGGACGAAGCTGTTTGGCAGAGAGGACAGTGATACTAAATGTGTGTATAGCTTGTGTTTAGGTCTTCACCATGCCCTTATCCTGTTTATATTTTTAAATGATAATCCAAACTTTAAAAAAATAAATATTTCATTTAGTTTTCTTCACCAAAATGAATGAAATGCTGAGACATAGACCAACTGTATATTTAAAAAAAAAGGAGGGTCTGTTTAGTCCACACAGCATTCCGAGATGGGAGAAAAACGTGCTCTGGTTTATTGGCATTTCTTGAAAACTATTACAATCGTCGTCCGGACACGACGGTGCATCTGCAAAATAGCCTCGAGAAGGAACTTGTTTTGGTGGAACGTGCTGATGTGGGTCAGGACCTCCAGGTTGGGAACCAGGGAGTTAGTAGACTTGGAAAGCTAAGCTACTGTTCAGCTGTAAATCTTCCCCATGCTCTTTACAAAGGTTTACCAGTACCATATTGTTTAGACAGTGAATCACTCAGTACAAGGCTACTGTACGCCAGGTTTTACTGGGTGGTCGTCGTGTCAGCAGGCGTCTCTCTGTCTGGTTGACAATTCATTTTTATTTTTTATTTCATCGGTTTATTTGTCAGGGACAATACGTATAGGCATTGTTACATCTAAAATGCAACCGATGCAATGTATGTGGGACTTCTAGCCGTAGGGTAACTTGCAGTCCTTGTCCCTGGTTAGTATTAGAAATGACACACATGGTAAAACACTATAAAATAGACATACAAACTAACAATTGAAGCAGAAAAACAGGCAATTACAGATGCATAAAAACTAACAGTAAAGCAAACATGGACCAACAGCCACATACGGTGCATGCATAAAGATGAACGATACAGCAGACTGAGGCAGCAACCTAGATTAAACTCATCAGTACACTTAATATATTTCTATGTGTTTGCCAGAGGGAGCAAACACTTAGAGACAACACCAACAAAACATGAATTAAAGAGCGCTACATCTACAGTCGAGGAGCCACCCAGTTCCTATTGAGTTTAATTCAACCCCTCCCATCGCTAATGGAGTTATGACAGCCAGCACACAGTGGCAATAGAGTTTGATCCAAACGCAGAGGTCTTGGCATCGTTATGAAAGGGGACCTCAAAGCTCACAGAATTGAATTTCTTAATAGTAATATCTTGAGTAGAATGAAGTAGAAGTAGAAGAAGGAATTCTATATTACATTATGTAATATAGAATTCCTTCTATGAATGTCGAATGCGAAGAGAGTCTATTGGATTTCTGACACTTTCTAACAAGAGTTACCAGATTTCTACAGCTGAACTCAGGCATTCACATTGAAATACAACACGAGTGATCCTATGACTGGTGTGCTTCTAGGTTTGGGTAATAATCTAAACCAGTGAGTTCTGTGTAAGAGTGATGGAATTGATTCAGTGTCACGCTTGAACGTCAGGTTATCACACACCTTCCTGCCCCACAAACCCATTCAATCTCTTTCTCTCATTCTCACTGCTGTGAACCTGTTTCACTGTCTCTGGGAGCAGCTTTTTCGCTACACCACTGAGAAAGAGATTTAAGTTTTTTTTAGCCGTGTCTTTCTTTGTATGGTAGTACAATGCTTTTTCCTCAGTTTTATTTAATTTTGCTTCTTGTCGCAAAAATCCATTACACGAAAACAGAGGAGCCCGTGAAGGTATTGCTATTCATTAGGGTACATAAAGGCCTCCACAGCCTTGCAGCTACCTGAAAACAGGTTGAATGATGAACAATGAAAAATCTGTGCTCATGGCTCTTTTGCCTTTCCAAATCAATATTTCACTCCCTCAGTCTGAAGCCTGTGAGCACTTCAAAGCTGCTGAAGTGTGCATTCAAACAAGTTGTCAGTAATAAGAAATACAGCAAGTAACTCAAGGACGTTTTATCCTAGATTAACAGACTGTAAGTGTTGTGAATGAAAAAGTAATTTAAGAAACATAAAAAAAACAACTATTGGTTGCCACTTTTGCTTATAAGCAACAGCTCAGATTCAGGGATTTTAAATCCTAATCCCCTTCTTTGGCGCTGTGTGTAAAGTTTACAATGAAACTGGGACACATTAGTGCCCAGCTAACTTCTCTCCATTATTCACTGTCTCATCATCTCTGAGCCATTATGATAGCCTCGTGTATTCAGCAGCACTCATGTGATTGGGGCTGACACATTCTCTCCACACCTCTTCACTTTTATTCCTCTCTGTGGAGAAAGGACTGGACTTTCCTCCCTGTCTTGAGTTCTTACAAATGCAGACCGTTACTTGGGGGTTGGAAAGTTAGTAGGGCAGCAACTAACGATTATTTTCATTGCTGATTAATCTGTCGATTATTTTCTCGATTAGTTGTTTGGTTTATAAAATGTCAGAAAATGGTGAAAAATATCGATCAGTGTTTCCCAAACGCCCGAGATGACGTCCTCAAATGTCTTGTTTTGCCCAAAACTCAAAGATATTCAGTTTACTGTCATAGAGGAGTGAAGAAACTAAAACATATTTACATTAAGGAACCTAGAATCAGAGAACTTAAAAATGACTCAAACCGATGAATCGATTATCAAAATAGTTGCTGATTATAGTTGACAACTAATCGATTAATTCATTAATCTTTGCAGCTCTAAAGGTTAGTAAACTGTCCGCTACTTGGGTCTATTAGGAGGTAATTGATGGAAGTCCTTGTAGCTTTTTACTGCCTGGTGGCTACTGTGGACATTCAAAACAAATTAAAACCTGTAAGGGACTGTACAGAAATTATTGGGGAGTTGAATCCTATTTTTCCCTCCCCAACGAAACAAAAGCTATCTTTGTTGTGTAACTGTTATTCACTTAAATCTAAAAAGAAAGAAGACAAAAAGAAGTGAAGAGTCTACCCCTTCTATTCCCAAAAATGTAGATTAACTTCCCTTCAGCAAAAATAAAATGTGTAATTCTACCAATTCTCTGACCCCCTCCCCCCCCTAATAATTTCCACACATTCCTAAGAAATTTGAGTCTTTCCATGTTGACCAGTGCCGTCTCTGTTTTAAGCTCAATCTTGAATTTTTTTCAGTGTTTTTTTGTTATTCATAACAATAACAAAGCAGCTGTTGTCACTGTTTTCTTATTTTAGCCAATGATGTGAACAACACAGAGGTATTCAGTTATAGGAGCCCACATGCACATTGCTCTCCTGGCTGCACAAGTAATGAACACTTTTAAACTTCAGCCTCCCTGCATGGCATCTTGGTGTCATGTCCGCCTCTTTCATCATACTGCCCATTCCTCATAGGATTAGATTACTGGGACATTTAAGACCCTGTTGAAACAGGGTTGATCCATCCTGCAGTGGAACCTAGAATGCTGTTTCACCTACCTTCATTTTAAGGTTTGTCAGAAAATGTAGACCTCATTGTTCTGCAGTATGCATCCTGTACAGTATGCAATACATGCAGTCTGGCATTTGGGCATTAAAAGCACTTTAGCATTGCACTCCTACAATGTTGAAATACTGACAAAGGACTTTTCTATTCCACACACCCTTGTTCTTTGTCAAAACTTCGACTGCCAACAGTTTGGTCGGAGATTCAGGTGTGTTAGTAGCGGCTAATGTAGCCTTTAGCTGCTTGCCTCGAGCAGAGATAAGAAGCGGGCTACAGAGGTCTGGTAACATAATTTCTTTTCTAACTCCACACCCCCAGATGATTTTCCCATTTTCAAACGTGTAGTTTTCAACCCCATCCGACACTGACTCAATTGACGTCACTTAAAGGAACACGCTGACTTACTGGGAATTTAGCATATTCACCGTAACCCCCAGAGTATACTATATTCTCAGGTTGTTGCAAAGCAAATCATTCTGCCCAAGTACTATATTCTTCCGCCTGAGAATATAGTTCCCGGTTTGTTTACGGTTAGAAGATGGCTGTGTCTCATGTTACGTTTTTTGTACACGCTGTGACTCTACAAATCACAACATGTAAATAGGAACATGTTGGCGTTATTTTGTCACAATTCGGAGCAGTAGGATTACTGGAACCATTCACCTGCATGTTCTGTGCTGGCCTGATGCCGCCGGGGCCGTCAGACAGCGTTACAGCACGCACTGACATGAGAAGGTGGGTATCGACTTGTCTAACTCTGGGGGTTACTGTGAATATGCTAAATTCCCAGTAAGTCGGCGTGTTCCTTTAAAGCAATTTATCAGACTTCATGCAGCTCGCTCTGGAGCCACAAAAGGCTTTATACAACAGTAGTACACCCCAAGTCTTTGAACACAAAAAAAGTTCCCCTTTGGTTTGGTTTTATCCCTCTCAGGATCTTCATCTAAAAGGATGAAATTGATCCATTTCAAGTTTGCCTCTGATTTGAGGTTGATTTTACAGTGTTTCAGCAGTTGTCTTCTCATTAAAGGCTTGAAGAATACAGTCAGCCCGAGCTGCAGCTTATCTGATCCAGACACCAGCCCTGCATACTCCTGCTCTAAATGATCAAATCCAGCCTTCACCCTGCTTACCTGACACCTGTTAAAGACTGGAGATCATTTATGTATAGATTCTTTGGGGGTTATGCTGTGTTGTTCATCATTTATCCATTCTACATTTGTGTCCAAGTTTGCTTCAGAGTAGCAGGGTAGTGGCCTTTGTGTTTCTTCCACAAAAGCCAATGATAGTTTGATAAAGAAGGTCATTAAAGTGTCATTAGGCAGTGAGCTTTGAGGTGCTGGGCCCCGGGAGATAAAACCACTCTGAGAGGGCTGAGTACAGGGTTGGGATACGCAAGGCAGACCCTCAATGAACTCCACAGAGAGACACTACGGCGGGCTAGACAAATTACACTCAACAGATGCCTCTCCTTCACCCATTCAGACCTCTTTCTTTATCCCTATCATCCCTTTCCTCCTCCTAACAGTCAATCCCTATGTCCCCAGTGTGCAACTAGAACATCAGTGAAAGCTTCCTACCTCCTCATCCCTGTTCTACCAGCACAATCCTTCACTGCCCACACAAACCCTCAATTTGATACTCATACAGCTATTGCAGAGTAGCTCTCATATGAGCACTGTTTCCCACTGACCGCGAAGCTGCTGCCCTTGAAAGTAGGAAAACTGACATCTCCTGAAATCAATAGAGCGTAATAAAAGAGGTGTTTGTTGTGTTTTCTAGAGAGCTACTGACTATCACAAGTTCAAGCTTTTCCAGTAACCCCAGCTCACCAAAGCTAAAACAACTATGACACCTGACAATGTAATGGGATTCCAGCCGGCACTCAGAATGACTAAGAGCAGCAATGATAGCCTGTAGCGCAGTCAATACCTGCTTGGTAGCACGGGCTGGGAGACTTGACTCAATTTTAAAAGTGAGCCGCTCTCTGGCTGCATGGGCACCGAGGATAGTGTATGAGAAAGCTGATCGCAGCAGAAGTACACAAAGCCCCGGAGTTTTAAAATAATGAGTGCAAATGGATTTAAGGAGACATGAATGATTTTGCATTAGTTTCTGTCAATTACAGGTCATCAAAGCTTTTGTTGTTCAGTACATTAAAAGCACTTTTTGGCCACCACTGGACTTAAACTATCTAGGTCATGATTTATCTTACCATGTCCACACGGCAACAAATCATCAAGTGTAAGTTCAAATGGAGGTAATGAAGTATCTAAATTACACACTTAACTCTCACTGAGACTGTAGGTTTTTCTGCAAAACCTCTACTGCCACCCAGTGGCTCTCAGTTGACACACCAGTAGAGTATACAGATCTAGAATATGTGTTTTATTTGAGTGAACCAACCTTTTAAAATACTTGTTTGTACTTTTCTCTTAATGAATCCTTAAGATTTAATCTATGAAAGATTAAACATTTTAGCTGTTTCTCTCTATCTTTCCTCCTTCCTTATATTTCTTTGCATTCTGTACTAAACCCATTCAGCATCCTTTCTCATATACTAAACAGCTATTTTGTATATATTTGTTTCTGTATTTATTGATTAATTCCTATTACTGTTTAATATGTTTGGTTTGGTACTGTATGCACCTATCACCAAGGCAAATTCCATGTGGGGTAATTACTGCGGCACTAAACTCCTTTCCTTTGTGATTCCAACAGCCTATATGAATATACTGTTCGCTGTCTAACCCACTCTGTCTTCTCTGCAGTGTTCATTATGGCTGCTGGACTGCTGGTCTACCCCTTCGGCCTAAACTCCTCACTGGTCAGGTCCTTCTGCGGGGACTCTGACATCTACTATGCTGGCGAGTGCCAGATCGGCTGGGGCTACATGCTGGCTATTGTCGGAGTCATGCTCACCGTCTTCTTGCCCTTTTTTGCCAAATATGCACCCAAGGAGCAGCTGTCCCCGACCCCTCTGCCCACGCTGTTATAGGGCATTGATACGAGGTCTTGCTTTCCCCCCACTCTCTCTAACCTGGGCTTGATGTCATGGAGAGACACCTGCATCCCGTTTTTAAAGGTGATGCTGTTTGGGATAGCGACAGTGATAACTGAAGCTGACACTCAACAACAAACACTGTCTTCCTGTATCTGTTATGTGACTATTTCAAATTCAGTTCATATAGATGGAATGTTTTATGTTACAATAATGTGGTTATCCTTTTTTTATCATCAGTTTTCTGCAGTTTTGACTTAACTGTTTTCTTCATGTCAGTTCTGCAGACGATGCAGTGAGAAGATGCAAGGACCTCATTTCACATGATTTAAGCAAACATGACCACAAACATAACAAGTACTTGATAAACAATTAAGTGTTTTTTCCCCTTCTTTTCTTTTGTGGGTAACAAGTCAACATATGTAACATTCCAAAAACAGACTAGAGGCTGGCTGCATAAAGAGAGTGGAAGCGTGATGTTATGTGGCAGTACGACCCGTCCAATCCAATGTTTCAGTAAGAGGTTTTGAAGAACATTCGACTCAACGAGAGAGACACTTTGAACGGTCGAAGACTGAGAATATTAATGGGTCAGCTCTTAAGGAGTTACATCTACTGACAATGTATTGTGCTAAAGCGTTTGGACTGTACAGTACATATGGTCTGGATATAACAGAGCTGATGTTTAAGGTCTCAAAATACCCCATTGAAAAAAGAAATCTGACGCTTTGAAGGATTTTTGCTCTTCAGACTTTGTCTACCTTCCGGTCTTTTGACCAGGCACTGAACAACATTAGGAGTCAAGAAAATGTGTTAGCTTTTTAAAGACAGTGCATTTACTAACTGTCTCAAAGAAACGGACAATGGACACAGCATCAGACCTGCCGAGAGGATAAATGGAAATCTCTTCTCATAACAAAGACGTGAATCATAATAATAAGTAGTGGTTTCAGAGTAAAAATGTTATGTTGGGATACTGCATCCTTTTGTTAACCTTCTCCCCTGAACTGTTTGTGTAATGTAACTAGCTTGTCAAACATGAGCAATTGTTTTCTGTCTACAACACACAATACTAAACACTCTAATTCAGGAAAAAATGATTGCAATAGGCAGGGAGATGTAGGAATTTAGTCAAAATGCATGATGAGATGGGCCTTGTTAATGGTAGAACAAATGATCTAGATTTTAAATGTGATCTGACCAACTTGTGCCTTTTAACATAACCAAGACAAGAGTTCAATACAATTATCTTTTTCTGCTGAATAACTGTGGATCCTGTTGTGTGATGGTTTTTTGTTTTCTCTTCTATTATACTTTTTTCCTCTGAAATGTTAAGTCTTTCTCCTGTACTTGATGCAGTATGATCTCATTAACTTGAGAAAATGTTCTTGAGAATAAAAAAAGATGATGTCTTCTAATCCTTAGAGGTAATGGCAGAGAGAAGGGAAGAAAAAAAAGAGAGACATTTTTGCCAATTATCTAGAAGAGGTAAATCACTTGAATTGCTATATCAAAAGGTTGTGACATGCAGCTAACAGATTAATTCCTGGCACCCTTGTCTTTCGTGATTTAGAAATTGAGTGGTAGAGAAGGGAGCTGTACAAATTGAACTTCGCCTTTGGTTATCTGCGCTGAGACATTATTCACATTATGTGTAAAACGTGGCTTAAAATAATTAGCTCCTCAAGTAAGCTAATGCATTGCTGTGTTCTCGTCAATCCACTTCTCCTTTTAAGACGCTGGCACCATTCCTGTCATGTTTCAAGGACAAAATGTCTACTTCTCCACTTACTCTCCGTGTACACTGCCAATTTTATCAAGCTAGACTCCCTTTTCTAGTAGGTGTTTATGTGCGTGTTAGTGTTGAATACTGGGTCGGATTTTGCTAGTGGGTTAATCTTTAAATATTTCCCAAATTTTGGTTCCCATAATGACATGTCCTGACATTAAGAAAATGACTGTGATTATGTTGCCATATTTGAAAGAAGGTCAGGAGAGAAATGTTGGTATTGTATTGGACCTCATACTGTGCTTGACTGTGGGAATGACTGGCGTGACTGCACTGGACTTATTCCCCTATTTGTTGAACAATTGTATGTAAAGTCTCAGCACTGGTAAAAGTGTTTTTGGTAGAGTAGAATTATTGTTTTGTCCATTGTGATGTTTGACTGTAAATAAACTAACTGTACTTGATATCACATGTTATTCTTAACTGCCCCGCTTTTCAAAGATATATTTTGAGATATTACCTCATCGTGTTTGCTTTAACTGAATTAACCTCTAAACAATGTTTGCTGTTCTGTGAATTTTCTTTGTAATAAAAATATTTCAGAACTTACAAAAAGAGAGGCTTTACTTTCCGTTAAACGAAACAGCTCTTTATATTCACAAGTAAATACAAAAACATTTACGCCAGAACATGCAAGTGAATTCAGCTGTTAAAGTTCAGCACAACATCGCAACTGCGGGTCCAAACATGCTTTATTTTTTATTTTTTAACTTCTACCCATAACAAGACTGATCTATTATTCTATAGCACTAAGCTTGGCTCTCATGCACACTCATTAAATACTGGTATACTTTTTCTTCCGATTCGTCTTGTACGGCTGTTGATACATACAGTTTTGATGCTCAGACTTCACTGAGTGATTTGACCAGCGCCCTCATTTCTGCATCACAGGCTTTGACGGCCTCCTGAGCATTCCTCTGCTCTGAAGGCAGGCCGGGTCTGACGGACACACACATCAGGACGTCTCTACTGCGGTCATAGTTTCCCACGCAGCGATGAACTTGACCCCGGATAAGACGGGGCAGTTCCTGCTCCTGTTGGACAAGAGGCAGATTAAGTCCGATTCCAGTGTTACTTTATGTTTATACTTTGCATTGAATAAACATATTATTATAAATGCCAGTGTCTGGTCACCACTCAATATAAAGGGAAGTTGATGTTGCTTGGCACCGGAAAACTTTAAAGAGGTTGAAGAAGCAGGTTGATATGCAGGAATGAGAGCAAAAAAGGTTGCATTTATTAACAAATATATTAATGACAAAAATAACATTAAAACTATAGAAAGCTGCAGCCTCACAGCAAGCTGCCACCAGATTTACCCCAACATCACATGCAGAAAAACACAATAGGTGGACCCTTTTTTAGCTGATCATAACCCTGTGAAACAAAAATAAAACTAATTAAACAATATTGTGGTAGTTATATTACCTGATTGATTATAATAAATAATAAATAATTTAACAGAGTCACTGGTAATGTTGGGAAACTAGGTCAAGTGAAAAGAGCAACCTTTTCACAGCCAGTATCAACAATATTCAGTAATTCCTCAACATTTTTGAGTTTGATTAGATGTGAAAGCCTCTAAATTCAAACTAAGGATAATGATGATAGTAACATATTCATACATTCACACTAACAGGTTTACTTGTACAGGAAATAAACAGTATAACCAAAGTGAATCATAATCATCATAATAAACGTGGATAACATCAAGTCATTTTTTATAAAAAGTAATTTTATCTGACTGAAGCTGAGGAGACTCAGGGCAAGTTATTGTGAGCAAATTTACATTGTCATCTGATAAACTCAAAACACATTCCTTCAATTTACTTCTTAAGAGAAAGCTTTTTTTCCCCAACTCACATTTTCATAGAAGACACACGGCACTACCTCCTTCCCGTCTCTCATGAGGAAGTTCTTGGCTCCATGGTGACCCAGTGTGACCGCAGAGTCGAGAGTAGCTGAGGGAGGAGCACAGCCTGTTTAATGGTGTTTCAAAAATACACATCATTGACAACAACAACTCCTAATCAACTAACCAAATATCTCAAATAAGTATGGCACTTTGTCTTTAAACTGGCTCCAGTGTCTCATGCCACCAATAACGGAAGTCAGGATCCTCAGTGAGTTCTCAATGGCTGGCTTCATTGGAAATGTGTCCTGTTAAGCACACATACAAATGCTGTAGTGATCAGAACAACAACAATTAATGGCACATTTTCAAATCTTTGTATATTATTATATATATTTTTCACATATTTTTCTACCTGAGTTTTAGTCTGTCGTGCAGTCTTAGGTTGATTTGTGCTCCTGTTTACCACATTGGGTGATTTCTGCGGCCCAAAGCTGTTAGTAAACTTCCAGGAGTTGTTCTGTGGCTGCGCTGCAGGAGCAGAAGGCCTGCTGGGCGCTGGGACAGAAGCTGGCAGAGGTCTGGGCTGATGGGAATACTGATGGGTGGGATTGGGTGGTCTGTAAGAGGACTGCTGACCCATCTGAGAAAACCCAGTATGAGGAGTTGGCTTGATTTGTGCACTCTCATTGATGTTGGGAGCTTTATATGTGCTCTGTCTGGACTTAACACTGGGGCTGAAATCCTGTTGTCTCATTGGGTTGCTGGCTGGTCCCACCTTAGAGCTGAAAATAAATTGTAAATTATAGAGTGTGGTCTAGACCTACTCTATCTGTAAAGTGTCTCGAGATAACTCTTGTTATGAGTTGATACTATAAATAAAATTGAATTGAAATTCAATTGAACTGAAAATGAAAATACATAAATCTATTTTCAAATACTGGAATCTCAAATTGAAACCAAGCACACAATAAACACGTTCAACTTTTTTTTTTTTTTTATGGCTTTTGGGCTTTGTTTTTCATATGTTGTCAGTGCCAGGTACACTCTATTTAGTGAACAAATCAAGGTACAGTAAAATCAAGGCTCAAACACAATTTGTTTGCTGCCTGTTACAGCTATGAACAAAGTCGTGTTATCGATATTTCTGTAAGGCTTTTCAACTGTTTCTCAGGTGTCTGGATGGTTAACCACCCATGTATTATTTGAGAATATAAAAATATGAAAAAATGGTTCAGTTTAAACAGCTCGTTGGTGATTTGGGGGTTTATGATTTTTCAGCATTTTTCATTGTTGTGAATGAAACATACCTTGTACCTCCAAATTTGTATGGATGTTTTATGGGTGTTAAGGTTTTCATTGCAGGGGCAGGTCCAGGAGCAGGTCTGTAGCTGCCATATTGCTGGGGTGGAGTAGACTGTGGGATGGCCTGCCTGTTCCACTGGTAGCTTAGTGGAGCACCAGAGGACGGACCTGAGGCCTGGTAACATCCATAGGTACCTGAGGAAAGGTATATTCTCAGGAAAATCTTATGGCAGCCTCCTCTGTCTGTAGCTGTGTATCTTACATTAAACATTAAATTAGACATTAAGCAACATTCAAGAGCAACAATTGCATTTCTAAAATATATTTACATTTTATGTTTTTCTTTGGTTATACTGCCACCTAGTGACTGAAATCCAGTAGAAGCTTAAAGAGCCTGAATGCTTCACCTGATGTGCTGTGAGATGTGGCTGTGCTGCTGCTGGCCATGTATTCACTGTGGGAGAAGAATTCGTTCTCCGAGGGAGCAGATGTCAAAGGAACTCTGTTTCTTTTCTTTTGGTTAAAGAGCGGCACAGACAGGCAGCCTGATGGACACAACAGAGAAAACATATGTGAACATCAACATCAAACTGCCCACTACATTAGGCCGGACAGGTAATAATCTTTAAAATGTAAGAATAGTTGAATTATCAAACAAATCAAATTGTACTAGAACAAGCAGAACATATTTATTACTGTATTATTGTATCTAACATTAGACCGCAAGTCACTAATTACTGACCCTGGCAACCTTAGCCTCTGCCATTTGTGAAGCCATTAAGTAACCATAGTGTGGAGATTGTGTACTAACGTTACATTTCTTTTACAAACCTGCTGTTGACCTGGTTGGCTGGTTTTCCTGTCTCCTCATTGTGATGGCTTTTAAAAACGTTGTTAGGTTATTGACGTTAGCTCTTACGTTACAGGAAGAGAAGCACCAAATAAGAAAATGGAAAAGACCTTTAAACCGATGTCCAGGTTAGTATTTGTCACCCACTCGGCTGTGAAAAAAAGTGAAAAAAAACTAGTGGGTTAACAAAGTTGAAAATACTTGAAAAGTTAAGACAGTGTATAAGGTTATTTGTTAGTTTAGCAACAACTTAAACGTTACAGTAAATTAGCTAGCTTAGGTTAGCTTAGCGTTAGCCAAAAAGCTTAACGTTAGCTAAAAAGTGAATACATGTTTAGACAGCTCATCTAGCTAGGTAACATTACAGCTGTAATGTAAGCTACCAGTTGTACGTGTTCTTTCTTTAACAAGCCCAAATTCTATGAACATTAATTAATTACTAACTTATTTTTGTTGGTTAAAGTTAACAAAAGTTAAACCAAAATTACGACGAAGGGTCCCTTAGAGGTCAGCACCTTGGAAAGCGACACGCGCCAAACACTGGTGCGCCAAACACGGATGTTGCCTTCACGATCCCCTAGCAAGCTCGGAGGTCCAAAGACTAATGTAATTCAAAAACTTCTTTTGAAAATAATGACAACAGTATTTTTTGTAATTTACAGTGCTTGTTTGTGGTGCATTTTAAAATAAGGAAACATATATTAGGCATATGTCACTGATGTTACTGTATGCCTCATAAGCCTATACATAGTCGTTTATGCATCACTTCCATCACTTAAATGTTCGCCCTCCCTACTCTTTTACCACTTTGTTTGAGATAATTGTAAAAGAACCCAAATCTGTTTGGCATTTTTTATAATCTAAGCAGGTAGTACTTGGCCAGTAGGCCTACACAAAATTAAAAACATTAGGGCTGGGGCTTATTGCATCTTAAAGACCCCCAAAAACGCGGGCGGTGTGAACGCGCCATTAGACATGAATTGAGCAGCATCCGTGGCCGGGTTGGTTCAGTGGTAGAGTAGGCACATATACTTTGAGGTTTATGTCTCGATGCAGAGGTCCAGGGTTCGAATCCGACCTGTGACGATTCATTGCATGTCTTCCCCCGCTTTCTCACCTAGCTGTCCTGTCAAATAAAGGTGGAAAAGCCCAAAAATAATCTAAAACAAAGTGAGCAGCATCCAGGTTTTTGAGCCAAATTATTTGACTTTATTGGTCAATCTTTAGACTGGTATGTATAACCAGTGATCAGGATCAGGTGATTTGTCCAAGGATGCTAGTTTTACTTTGCACATAGAAACATAGTATCAAGATCTCAATAGTTGAGGCATTACCATCCACATGAAAGAGGATTTTTTTTAATCCTAGTTCTGAACACAAATGTCAGTCCATCTCCCTCATCCTTAATAGGATCCTCTTAGCCACAGGAACACACACAATTCCCATCTAAATCCTTGTCAGTGAACTGGAAATCAAGGCACATGTTATAAGCTTCATCTCATTTGTTACATACCACTCTACTCTCTACTCATATGTGGACCTCAGTGGATTCCTTGTGGTGTTTCAGCAGATGAATTAAAATAAATAGAGATGGAGGCATCTTGTCTGAGAGACTATAAGGAAAGACAAAGGAAAAGGCTGCACCTGCTCTGCCCTTTGTTTTGCACATAGCCTGAGGCTGATCTCAGCCTCAGCGTTTCTGTGTGACATCCTCGCTGAGAGTCAGAAGGTCACTCTTTGATCTTAACACATGGCTTCTCTGTCTTGTGTTTCCTCGATCGGTGAATCCATGGCAACAGCAGCATGAATGGTCTATTCAGGATGGCCTCCACTACATCCTTTGCCTCTGAAAAACTAGGATTAGCAAACAAGTTGTGTAATGGATTAGACTTTATCCCAGGTAAGACAAAAAAAACCCTCACATTTTTAACTGCTTTCTGAATACTCTGAATCTCTTTAATTTCTGCTCTGGAGTCCAAAAATAATTATTCGGTTACTAAGTCATGATTGCTATAGCACCACTTAGGCTCTGAAGTAAAAGAATATGATATCTTTATGGGTTTTGTTTATGCAGTGTTGGCTAAATGGAGATCATGCTATTACAAATAAAAACAGTTCAGATGTGTAGCGCCCATACACTGTTTAAAACAGGTAGCACCCTGTAGTTAATGAGTTGGGACTGGAGTAAGATGGGGTTGTACCCCACTTCAAAATCTGACAGAAAAGGATGACAGAAGCATTTGCCTACATCTGGTCCCCTGTATTGTAAATGCTGGGATCTTTAGTAAATCAAACCCATTTATTAATTTCAATTTCTGCAAGTATACTGTGTATGTTCACACACACACACACACACACACACACACACACACACACACATATATATATATATATATCGCTAATAAATGGTAAATTGATAGTTAATTAAACTTAAGTTAATAGTTATTTTACTGTTAACTAAATGATAATTAATGTTTACTAATTGTTATGCTATAATTTGTTATTTTAACAGCTTGTTCACACACATCATAACATTTTTATATATTATATTAAGTATTTGTTAATGATTAAGAAACTGTTTATAAACCGTCAATAAACATTATTTGGATGGCTATTATAAAGTTGCATCTGATGAATACAATACTTTGTTAATGGTTAATAATTGTTTTGTTTTGAATAAGGCTATAACATTACTAATAATTAGTAAACATTATAAATCATTTAATTGTTTGTTAAAGCTATAGTGCATAGTTTCTGTCTCCCCCATGAGGAATTCTAAGTAATGACAACAGAACTGTCGGCGCGTTCACATGATACAAGCCTTCCATGACCTCTTCCACACAGTTGCTAGTAACCAAGGAGGACACGGAGGATTAAATAAACATGGTGGACTCTTCAGAAGAGGTAATTATCTTCACTCCAGTTTCTGCCCGGGAAAGTCACAATTGCCACAATCTTCTGAACACAGCCATACAGACAAATTCAGAGAGAGTTGTGTGGAGCTGATAGTTTTAATTAGCTTTGTAGCAACTCATTTGGCAATGGCTTGAATGTAATGGACGTTCATTAATATAAAAAATGTATGCACTAAAGCTTTAACAGTAAAATAACTATACAATAAAGTTTAAATAACTATCAATATACAATTTATTAGTGATTGTTATTAAGTGTTAGCTATGTTTCTATTAATAACCACATGATGACATCACATAACCTTTTAAGTTTCAATAAAAAGGCCATGCACTGTACAGCCTATAGGTTTTACTCATGGTGTATTAAGATATTATTTGTGTGTACGTCCTAACAACTGTCAAATTAAGCATTAAAGATTTAATGATTGATCTACATATGATTTGTTTGTTTTTTACGCTTAGCTATGTGTTGAGACTTGCCCTCTCATTTCCATCAATGGTCCTCCACTATCTCAGCTGTCCCCAACGTACCATCTATGATATACTATCAGTCAGCCAAGTATCTACAGCTAGGAGAGCATGTAGCACTTTCTTGTTTATTCCGTCATCTTCTGGAAGTTTCAGTTGATGGGCTATATATTGCCCCTTAGAATAAACGTTACTGGTAAAACGTAAATCTGAACGTTGATTACTGATTTTCTACACCTCAAACTGGCAACCTACATGTTGTTCAAGGGGAGGAGCTAATTCACACTCCGCAGTAGTTTCTGGAAGGAACCTCATGCTTGCACCATGGAGAAAGTGAGTGTCATACAACTATCTTCACAATTCTTTTTTAACCTTACGTTATCTTTAGAATTAACGATGAGTTCCTTTGATTATACGTGTCTTTACAATAATGCTTTGGGGGTTAGTGTAGTAAGCCACCTCTTTACACTTGGACTTCACAGTTTGCTAATATCAGACAGCTAACGTTAGCTAGCTTGCTATTTTAGCGTCAATCCGGTAGTAACGTGTTGTGGTTGATGTTGTCCGATTGGGCTTGAGGTTGTTACCCAGCTCAAGGTATCTTGAAAACGCTAGTCTGCAATGTAACGTTAGCTAGATAAACTGGAACCTAAATCGTGCAAACTTATCTAGCAAGGTTAACCGTTTGTTAATTTGTGTACGGCTGTGGCTAATGTATGATTGCACACGGCAAGGTTAGCTAACGTTAACTGTTAAGCTAACGCATATGACTTAAATTTATCACAGCTGCTTTATCATTGAGGTTTACCTGCCACTGCAGCCATTGCCATTGCCTTGATATAACAATATACGCTAGCAAATCACGACAAGATACCCTTAACGCAAAGTAACTCCTTAGTTAGCAAATGATTACACCACAGCTAACATTAGCTAGCTCACATTGTGAACGCTATCATTATTAAGGTGACGGACAAATGAGAGCCATAATTAAGCCAGTAACGTTAGGTAAATCCCTGTGTGTTAAAATGTGTCAGAGGACCAACAGCTAAACTGCGACAGTCCGTCTGTAGCACATGCTGCAGGAGTATTTTTGGATCGGCTTCAGCGTTGTCCTCAGTAGCCTGCACTCAGACCCCAGGATCTTTCTAGATGCACACGGCGCCGCTGTCATGGCTACAGCCGCATTTTGTCGGGTGCCGCGTCCTCTCGAAAGTTCTGCAACTGGCCAGTTCAATTATTTGGGTGTATATAGTGTAATATCCTTCCAGACGCTATTTTCATTTTGACCGTATCTATTGGTTTGTGATTATGTGTGCATTCATAATGGCTAATAGAAGTGTACTGGGGTTTCTTGATGCACCAATGACAGCCTCCAAAAGAAAGCAGCAGCATCATCAATTGCTAGACCTCACTCAGATAAACATTCAGAGTCAGCTTAGCTTTAGTGGCCACGAAAGTGTGAACACATGCAAGGAATTTGACTCCGGTTTTTTGTTGCTCTTAAAGTACATACACAGAAATAGGCATATGGCTAAAAACAAGCACATCAAAGCTGAATAAGGTAAATGTATTAATTTGATTACTATACACCGATAAAACTTTGTATATAAAATAGTGTACATATACACATTCATATGCATACACATACGTAAATACACATGTAGCTAAACAATCGGTTCTATGAGGATCTCTGAGCATTGTAAACAGTAATACAATAGGGCAATGCAAAGTGCAAATGTCCAGTTCTGGTCCATCCCTTGCTTGACTTGAGAACAATTACTATTGTTTTTTTCTTAATATTTCAGTATAGCCCTGGTTTTCGATGTACACAGCTGCTTACATGGCTTTGGCTCATTAATTGTGAGGACCATGAATTTACATTAAAGGTCCCATGACATGAAAATTTCACTTTATGAGGTTTTTTAACATTTAATGAGTTCCCCCAGCCTGTCTATGTTCCCCCAGTGGCTAGAAATGGCGATAGGTGTAAACCGAGCCCTGGGTATCCTGCTCTACCTTTTTGAGAAAATGAAAGCTCAGATGGGCAATTTTGGAATCTGCTTGTTATGAGGTCATAACAAGCAAGGTTACCTCCCCTTTCTCTGCTTTGCCCGCCCAGAGAATTTGGCCAACCCATGAGAGAGAGAGAGAGACAGATATCTTGGCTTTCAAACGAGAAAAGTGGCAGTTGGTCAAGGCCACACCCCCACCCTCCACCTTGCCCCTCCCACTCTCCTCCTCAATAGCTTCACACACAGAAATGGCACATACTAAGGAAAGCTCATTGTGGGACTGGCTCTAGTGGCTGTTGTTCTGCACCAAGGCTGAATTTCAGGAAAGAGACTTCAGATACAGTATTAGGGGACCACTAAGGTCTATATAAAAGCATCCAAAGAGCACCATGTCATGGGACCTTTAACAAAATAAAGACATATGTTCTGGGTCTAACATGAACAGCTGAGTGTTTTTTTTTTTTTTTTTTTTTTTTTTTCAGTTCTGCCAGTGGCAGCTGCGAAAGATTTCTTCTCTGTAGTCAAATCTATATAGGGGATTATGTGCATGTGCTTTTGTGTAATAGTTATAGAGCAGTCACAGCAGGAGAGCTGTAGTATTGTGAATGTGCCTCTTAATGCTTAATTTGATTGAATTTTTCTGGCTCATAGGTTTCAGCATTGAAAGACCAGGGCAACAAGGCGCTGAGTGCAGGAAATATTGATGAGGCTGTACGTTGCTACACTGAAGCTTTGGCCCTTGACGGTTCGAACCATGTCCTGTTCAGTAACCGCTCAGCTGCCTACGCCAAGAAAGGCAACTATGAGAATGCTCTTCAAGATGCCTGTCAGACCATCAAGATCAAGCCTGACTGGGGCAAGGTGAGGTGTCATTTCTTTTGCCATTATACTTTTGTCAAGATGTGTAAGAATACAAATTGAGAAGGCAATCTATATTCTTTCAATTTTGATCAACCAGGGCTACTCCCGCAAAGCTGCAGCATTGGAATTTCTTGGCCGATTGGAGGATGCTAAAACAACTTACCATGAGGGACTCCGGCAAGAGCCAAGTAATCAGCAGCTAAAGGAGGGTTTACAGAACATTGAGGCCCGGCTTGCAGGTAGAAACAGTTGATTTTGTGATGTCTTTTATTCTACATTACAATGTGGAAATATTGTGAGTCACTTTTCTCTTCTACGTGGGTACAGGATTTAGCGATAGCTGCTGACAGGATCACTGCAGTAAAATCACATTGGGAGTGCTCAAGTTTTCAAAAGGAGAGTAGGCATTCCACTTAGGTTTTGAGTGTGATTCACTCAGTGGACAAGTATAAGGGGTTACAGAGGAGAGAAAGCTCTGCTGAATTTAATCCTAGACCAGTGCAAGATGGACTGGCCATATTGTTTTACTAATAAACATAATTTTTTGCTTCACCAGAGAAATCAATGATGAATCCCTTCGCCCAGCCCAACTTGTATCAGAAGCTGGAGAGTGATTCTCGGACCAGTGCGCTACTGTCAGATCCCAGCTACAGAGAACTCCTGGAGCAGCTCAGGAACAAACCATCGGAGCTTGGCACGTATGTGCATTTTCAAAAATGTGTCAGCCTTAACGACAACGACTGAGAAACAAAAAAATAACTATCTTTTTGTTTCGTTGGGTAGAATTGCACAAAAACTCTTACATATTATTTGTAGGCCCATTGTCATTCCATATTCTTTTGATATTTTAAAGGATCATCCTCTGTGTTGTGCTTCTGTAACCATTAGCATGTATAATACTGAGAAGGGCTAGATCAGAATAAAAAATCTCAAATTAATTTGGAAAATGTGCATTAGCCCTGAATACTGTGGTATTAGAAATGCATTTGTTTGTTTGCCTAACTGTTTTGCAGGAAGCTGCAGGATCCCAGAGTGATGACCACTCTCTCTGTGCTGCTGGGACTGAACCTCTCTGAGATGGAAGAAGAGGAGAACCCTACTCCCCCTCCTCCCCCCAAACCCAAAGAGACTCAGCCACCTCCTCCCAAAGAGGAAGACCTTCCCGAAAACAAGAGAAACGTAAAAAGTTTAACTGATTCATCATACGTTTTACTTTAAATGAGTTTTAGCCATTTTGCCTCTTCTGATGAATCCTTATTCTTAGTCTTTTTTTCTTTTTTAATCCTCCAATATTTTTTTTTTTTTTGCAGGCCTTGAAGGAAAAAGAACTTGGGAATACTGCATATAAGAATAAGGACTTTGATGTGGCGCTGAAACATTATGAAGAAGCAATCAAACATGACCCCACCAACATGACCTATATATCTAATCAAGCAGGTACATAGTCTCACATGTTGGAAAAGCGATGACAGCCTCGCACATTTGCACATTTTGACCCATAAAGTTCATATATAGAATAGAGTTGTCCACCACAATCAATTCTCCTCCACAATCAGACTTTGTGATTATTTGGAGTTTCTGCCACTGGGTTAAGCACCACAACTAAATCCTCAGATTTGAGGAAAACTCGTGATTGCCAACAAAACATGTTGTTGCATCATTGGGGGGGAGGGAGGTATGACATGCAACAAAGGTCCCACAACTGGAATGGTAAACATTCACCTGCCAAGGTGCTCCAATCGCACTTAACGCAATTAACACTAATGTTATACTTGGCAGCAGGTAACGATGTTAGCCTACCGTTAGCTAGTAGCTTGGTTAAACACGGTTAAAAAGCTGACCGCTAAACAGTGTAAACGTGTCTGTATTTTCACTGATTCCAACACTGGGAAGTACAACAGTCTGCCGCTGTAAACCTTGTGGTGCATTCAAAGTTATTGTAAAATACCTTTTTCTTATCGTTTTTTGTCGTTAAACAGCAATTTACTAGTGAAGTTATTATTGTTAAAATGTATTATTACATTTTTAATAAATCATTTTAAATTCCCCTCTTCTTTGCGCTGATCCATGACTCAAAACTGTGATCCAAACCGTGAGCTTTGTGATCCGTTGCACCCCTACTCAGAATGCACTAAAATATTGACCCAACAGTGTTACTACCAGTTCAGCTCAGTTTAACCAGTATTTAAAACTGACATGATTATTAACTTAAAATCTTGACTTTGAATGTTAAATGTGTACTCATTTTTATTATCACTTCAGCTGTGTACTTTGAAAAGGGAAATATGGAGAAGTGCCGAGAGCTGTGCGAGAAGGCCATTGATGTTGGCAGAGAAAACCGGGAAGACTACAGACAAATAGCAAAGTGAGTTCTCTAGTATTTATTTATTTTTTGTCTTTACTTGAGTGAATCTACCCACACTGCCCCTCAACCTTGAGGACAGGACTGGTATTTTGTGGATCTTATATATTTACAAATTACATTTTTTATTTTACAAGTTACAAACTTGAACTTGAATTTTTTTTCAAGAGCATAAACGTGATTGTGTGACTGGGGTTGTTGGTATTTGTTAATAAGAATTTATTACTGAGCTATTCTTTCCTTAAGTTAATACCTCCCCCATTCTGAGTTTGTGGCTCTTATCATCTGCTGTCTCCTCCTCCTCTTTCTATAGGGCCTTGGCTAGGATTGGAAACTCCTACTTCAAGCAGGAAAAATACAAAGAAGCAGTTCAGTATTTCAACAAGAGTTTGACGGAGCATCGTACTCCCGACGTCTTGAAGAAGTGTCAACAGGTGCAGTGCAAGCGGGTTTCCTTGATTTTTCAACTGAATGTAGCTGAATGGAGACATTATTCAATTATTCAGACTTTACATTTTAGGTGGTTTAAAAAAAAAAAAAAAGTTGTGCTAGATCTGCATGTGGACAGGGAATGAAAACCTAAGTGGGCACTTGACTTATACAATGATACTGTAATTGGTTCGGCAGGCAGAGAAGATACTGAAGGAGCAGGAGAAACTAGCCTACATCAACCCTGACTTAGCCCTGGAAGAGAAGAACAAGGGCAACGACGCCTTCCAGAAAGGTCTGTGTAATAGTTGTTGTGCTCGTTGGTTGATCATTGTCATTTCATTCTTATTTCAAGAACTTCTACAAAGATGAACTCGTCCTTTATTTCCCACAGGAGACTACCCCTTAGCCATGAAACACTACTCCGAGGCCATCAAGAGAAACCCCAAGGATGCCAAACTCTTCAGTAACCGAGCGGCCTGCTACACAAAGCTGTTGGAGTTTCCACTTGCCGTGAAGGTACAGCCTTACATCCTTAACACGCATCTCACTGACTCAGTTAATGACATTCTAACCTGACAAAAACAAATGACCTTAATAATCTTTTATTTATTTATTTTTTTCTGTCAGGATTGTGAATTGTGCATCCAACTTGAGCCCACCTTCAGTAAGTAGAAAACTTTCTATTTATTACCATTTAATTCAAATTTAGTTAGAAAAAGTTGTATTTTATGCTGTTAACTGTTAAGTTCAATTGTAGTTGGTTTAACACCTAAATGAAACTCATCTGTCCACAGTAAAAGGCTACACGCGTAAAGCAGCTGCCTTGGAGGCAATGAAAGACTATTCAAAAGCTATGGATGTGTATCAGAAGGCTCTGGAGCTTGACTCTTCCTCAAAGGTATTTTAATTGTTACTACACAGCTCAGAAAATCATATCTGAATTTTCAAGGCCTTGAACACTACATATGTGACAATATTTTGAAAAAAAGCATGGAAATTTACTAGGGTATTTACATGATATTACATTTTCCAGTAAGGCTCAACTGTTCCAGGTTTAGTACTTAATCTAGTTACTGATCTAAATAATAGGTCATCACCTGAATCCCATTTTGTGATTCAAGTAATGTAAAGGTCACTTTTCTGAAAACGGGTAAATTGGTAGTTATGTTGAAGTATCGATAGTGTTGGTAAGGGATCGGTGACCATCAAAAAAAACAATCTGAGCACCAAAATCTGTAAACCAGATCAAAAAGTGACATTTTGAAATACTCTGGTGTCTTTAAGTGCTCATATTATGCTTTTTGGCTTTTCCCCTTTCATTTATTGTGTTAAATATCTTTTTGTTGACGTTATAGGTTTACAAAGTGAAAAAGCCCAAAGACCACCCCAAAGGCACTTATGATCTTTCAGAGAAAACTGTGTTCACAAATTGCTCCAAACAGCTCTATTGTAGTCTGGCCTTCAAAGACAAATGCGTGCCACTTTGTAACGCATGTTATAATGCTCGCCTAGCTGCTAGCATGTCTAGCACTCCCTCATACTCTGCAACTAGCTAGCAGTACTTGCATGTGCGACTCCCAACAAAGATGGTACAGAAGTGAGATGCCTCACTCTGTAGCTAATACAGAGAGCTCAACACACAGGGTGAAAAGAGGAGCTGCAGCAATTTGCAGTACAACAAATATATGGTGTTTTCTGAAAATTAAACCACATAAACCTATTCTGGTACAACCTCTAAATACAATTATGAACCTGAAAATGAGCATAATATGAGCACTTTAAAGGTCCCATGGCATGAAAATGTCACTTCATGAGGTTTTTTAACATTAATATGCATTCCCCTACCCTGCCTATGGTCCCCCAGTGGCTAGAAATGGTGATAGGTGTAAACTGAGCCCTGGGTATCCTGCTCTGCCTTTGAGAAAATGAAAGCTCAGATGAGCTGATCTGGAATCTTGCTCCTTAAGGAGCAAGGTTACCTCCCCTTTCTCTGGTTTGCCTGCCCAGAGAATTTGGCCCACCCATGAGAGAGAGGCATCATGGCTTTCAAATGAGCAAAGTGGTAGTTGGTCAAGGCCACACCCCCACCCTCCATCTTGCCCCCCCCCTCTCTCCTCCTCAATAGCTACAGACACAGAAATGGCACACGCTAAGGAAAGCTCATTGTGGGACTGGCTCTAGTGGCTGTAATTCTGCACCAAGGCTGAATTTCGGGAAAGAGACTTCAGATACAGTATTAGGGGACCACTAAGGTCTATATAAAAGCATCCAAAGAGCACCATGTCATGGGACCTTAAGTGTTATTCATAGTTGCTGGACAATGATCAATTGGCTTTTTTTTCTTCTTCATAATTTGCCCTCTCCACATTCAGGAAGCCACCGAAGGCTTACAGCGCTGCATGATCAATCAGACCACGAGGAATGACAGTCCTGAGGAAGTGAAGAAAAGGGCCATGTGCGATCCCGAGGTGCAGCAGATTATGAGTGACCCAGCAATGCGCATGATCCTTGAGCAAATGCAGAAAGACCCTCAGGCGCTTAGCGAGTAAGTTTACCAACCTTTTTTGTGTCACTTTCTGTCTCTCGGCATGATGAATTTAACATTTTTACTTTTTTTCTGTTTAATCCTCAGCCACTTAAAGAATCCAGTCATTGCTCAGAAGATTCAGAAACTCATTGATATCGGACTGATAGCCATTCGTTGATGAGAACCAAGAGACTCAAAGACAACAGTGGAACAGCGTGCAAATCCCTCCAAAATATTACATCCTCCTTTCTTGCCTTCAATTTCGAAATGTTGTCTTTAGTCTCCCTGAGACGTGTGTATGTTATGTTTTTAAAAAAAATCAGTTTCAGAACTTTTTCATTGAATTTAAGAAAGCATCTTGTATGTCATCTGGAAAAGTTTAGGACACCAGAAAACATAAAAAAAAAAAAAAAAAAAAACTGGATTCATGTGTAAAGATGCTCAAATACATCTTATAATAAACAGCACAATTCAGTGCACAAGTATGTGCAGTGTTTAAAGGGGAAATCCACCCTAAAGCAGATCACATATTCCTATTGGTTTATGTTTTAAGGAAATAAAACAAAAAAATAGAAGCATTTGTAAACTCAAAATAAAGAATATAATATAGATCACAAATTGAAATTGTCAACATTGGTCATGGTTCTTAACTCTCTTATTGTCCTCTTTTAGGCTTGACTAAACATGGTGCTTGCTGAGATGTCAAGTTTGTTTACATCACTTGGTCATCTCCCACACCTCAAGTGGAAAGCTGAATCTATCCTCTCTACTGGCCACTCATATGCAGGTCCTGAATCTTGTAAACATGTTAGGTATTATTTTTGTACATGAAATTTTTTTAAGCTTGGCTTTCTTTGGCTTAATGGATGGTTTTGTGTGCAGCAAGTATCATAGGAAAGCGTTGAGCGTTACCTTGATCGTGGTGGCTAGAGGATTTATCTAGACAACTTGTAACTGAGACTTGGAAAAACACTACTCTATTCCATTAAGAGTCTAGAGATATTTTGCCATAAAAAGTGATTTAAGATTGATCATTAACAGTTAAAGGTCCAATTGCATGAAAATTTCACTTTTGTTTTTGTTTTTATTTTTTATTTAAACAATATGAGTTCCCCTAGCCTGCCTATGGTCCCCCAGTGGCTAGAAATGGTGATAGATGTAAACCGAGCTCTGGGTATCCTGCTCTGCCGTTTGAGAAAATGAAAGCTCAAATGGGCTGATCTGGAATCTGCTTGTTATGAGGTCATAACAAGCAAGGTTACCTCCCCTTTCAATGCTTTGCCCGCCCAGAGAATTTGGCCCACCCATGAGAAAGGCAGACATCATGGCTTGAAAACTGGCAAAGCATGGCAGTTGGCATCCTTCACCTTGCCCCCCCCACACACCTCCTCAATAGCATTTAAAGCTACAGACACAAATCAAATGAAAGATTTGAAGGCAAGACTCTTGTTGCCAGTTGAAGTATTAGCAAGACAAAAAATACTGTAGAAATACTGTGAGAAAGCATGATGAGTTTACCTAGTAGCATAACATGTTCGTCGTGATTTGACGAAGTTTAACTTTGTGCAGTCAACAGGAGGTGCGTAGATAATTCAAAGTAGATACTTTTGCCTGGCATCAAAAATTGGTTTCCCAGACCTGAAAGTAGAAGGCTGCTGGTCAAAATGTGACTGCTTGCTTGCCTTAAATATCTTAAAAAGAATGGGAATACTGTGATAGTTAAATGGTGGATTTACCTTTCTAAACTAGCAACTATTGGTTGAGTAATGGGGGGTCACAATTATCTCACTTCAGGATGCATCTTTAACATTTGTTGACTTGTCTTAGTGTCGCTGTGCTACCTGTCAGTACTTCCTAAAGTGTGTTTTGGCCAGCAAAGAAGTTTATTTGGGTAAACAGTGCCAACCTCCCATAGCAGCAGTCTGCTTTGCTAAGACACTTAAGATACCTCAAAGTCAACACATCGTCATAGTATCTCTGCTATGGTTTCCAAGAGGGACTCAAACATGTTAGAAATGAACTGTGACACCTTTTGTTTTCACATAAACAGAGCAGAATTGCTCTATCTGGATTTTTTTTTTTTTTTTTTTATAACTTCTGGCAAACAACACAGCAGAAATGCAGGTGTGGGAATTTCAACATCAAAGTGCATTTTAATCAAACAACACGCAACAAACATGGAACTCTCATGATGCAAAATAAATTGTCCCGAGAACAGTAATGAACCAGTGGAAATCACGTGTACAGTGAATTATACAGTATCTGAATGTATTTTAAAGGTCAATGGTGGCTTTTTTGTTGTATAATAAGACCAACAATGTTGACAGTGACTCAATGCAGTAGTAGACATACAATCTATAGTACAGCCTTAGTGTGATTTTAAACCTAGCAGTGCACACAAATAAAAAGTACAATAAGAGATTCTTCATACAAACAATTATGCTTGTCATCATTTATAAATGAAACATTTTGTCAGTGCTTGAAAAACCGTGATAAGTGTACATACACACAGGCACATACGGTTCGCATGTCAACTGTAATCTAGTCAAAAAGCTGCTGGGGACTCTGGGACCTCACAAAAACCCTATGAGCCACCCTAGACCATGTAAAGTTATTGCCCAGACCCCTGGTTTTTCAGCCATTTGAACGTTCATGTTAAATTATTTGGTTGTATATGGTGAGAAATGTGCACAATTTATCTCCAATTTATCATACGGATTGAAAAATGTAGCTAACTAACTACCGTGTTTGAAAGGTTCTAGCTAATCTGGTTCTCATCTCATCTAACCAGTTGTCCTGCAGCATCGCTCCTCCCACACTAAGGGTTCATCACGTGACTGACCGTCGCCCAGGTTGTGTCGAAAGCATCCTGGAATATTAGCACTTAGCTAGCTAGCTATCCGCTGACAATAAATATTAAGTGAAGTGCAAATATTTTTTACAATGGGCGAATTGTTACCGTGGCTCTAACGTTAGTGGAGGCAAAGAAGATAAGAACCTACCCAAACTGGCATTTCCAACATGGCTGAAGAGACCAGTTGACAAAGCTAACGTAACTATACATTAGCGTTAGCTAACGTTCAAACTTTGACGGGCAATAGCCCTAATTCGTTAGCTAACTAGGTGCTAGTTTGCCAATTTACTACTAACGTTACCGTTCCACCCAGCCAGGTAACATATCTTGTTATTGTAGCAATTAGCTATGCTTACTTAGTAGCGTCGTAGGTGTTTACGCATTAGCTAACTAATTACGCGTTATTTTGATCAGTCGTTGATGCAAAACTTGCGTTAACGTTATTACTAAATAACATCAGCTAACGTTCATTTATGAATGGTTAAGTTACAACTGTCAAGCCGCTAATGCTAACGTTAGCTATTTAAAGTTCACTGTAACTTTTATGAACACAATTACTTAAAATCATATTCAATACTAATGATCTTTCACGTAGCAAGCTAATAGTGAAAAATAAAGCGAACGGCAGCTGTAAAGTGAATAGCAACGTTGCAAATCTGTGTTTTGTGATTACTTTCGGCCAATCGCATGTTATAAATAATGCGAAACACCAGAATGTCAAACGCATGGGGATTAACGTTAGGGCAGCAGTATTGTCTAGAAAACACAGCTGTCCGGTCATTTCGGTAATCCTTGTATTCTTTATAATGCAGCTAACGTTACAGCTAGATGTTTATAACTGCTGAACGTGTAGTTTAACGTTAACGTCTTGTAACGTTATACCTAAACATTTGGCTACCTACTTCACCTTAAACAGTCTGTATAAGTCTATAGTCTACTTTAATTCAAGTTATGTCTGGGGACGCATCTGATAGTAGTGATGACTCCGATACAAAAACAAATGAAAAGGCCTGCACCGTCAAGCATCAAATCACCAATGGTAAGTCAAGTATACGGTTTGTAATCAAGCACGTTATCTACACTGCGTAACCACAGATATAAAATACAGTGTAATTAATTCCATCATTTAATGTATACATTTTTTAAACGTATATTTTTGTAATTGTTAAAGCTTTGTCAGTTAAAAAAATACCTCTGATTGCATTACATTGCAAGGTGATTCTAACATTTATTTTTAGCTATGCTTGCTTCTCCACATACTTACTGTATAAGTATAAATATAAAATATTAGAAACACTTGATGCCGTGCAATACAACACAACCCCAAAATGTACCATCTAATTCAATCAACACACAACTTATGTTGTCAATAAAATTACTTAATGTCAGTATTTTTTTTACTACTGTATTGTGTTGCATCACATTATACAGGGGTTTCTGTTTTGTTTGTCACTCAGTGTATGTAGTAGTGCTGGGTATTGCCATTTGATATTATATTAACATACTAAAAGATCAAGTTTGTGAATTTATTAGGCCTAATTGATCAGATAAGATGACTGAAACAAAGATTTTTTATTTTAATTGGATATTTTGATTATTCCAACCCAGCCCTAGTATGTAGATAATAGGGGTGCATGATATATCGATTCAATATCGTTATCGCAACATCATGTTGCGCAATATTATATTGAAAGTGTCGCAATAAGTATGCAATATTTTGTTTATTTTATGGAGTGCTGCGTCCCGTCCGTTGGCTGTGTGGCTTAGTTGTGTTCGATTTAGAGCTCGCTTGAAATGCTATAATGATCATGTTTCATTGGCCAGTCACTGTCCACGCACAGGTCCGCTACGTGTGTGCATATTTCGACAGAGTGACAGTGTAAGTGAAGAAATAGATAGAAATAACGGAAACCGTGGGACTACGGATGGAAATTAGCCCTTGGCTACAATCCAGCATGTTTACATGCATGTATTCCATGTTTGTTCATTAACATGCACTGTCCCAATCAAATAAATAAATGAAAAAAGAATCAGAGAAGCGAAAGAAAAGTTGTGTCCTGTTCTCTTTATTCATTTATTTTATACTGTCCAACCAATAAAACATGTCCTGTTCTGTAGACATGGTCCTTATTTATTTATTTATTTATTTATGTTTGACCAGTCCAATATGACTGTCAGTTGAAATAAACCTTGTGTTGTAAGAAAACTTGTTTAATTTGTTATGAATCTATTTTGATGTTTTCCCATAACTTTTGTATTTTTACAATTTTAAAAATATAGAAATTAATATTGATATCGCAATATTCATAATCAATATCACCTTTTGTCAATATCGTGCAACCCTAGTAGATAATGGATTTTTATGTCCTTCTGTAATTCAAGTAATTAATTTGAAAAGATCTTGCCCACCCATGTGCCAAGCTTTCAGAGAATCCGTGTATAAGACCCAAGGAGACCTATTGTTGCCTTAGTTTGTTTATGGAAGTTGTATATATTCTAGAAAATAATTTATAGTGTTTAAATCTTCAAAAACAATCTACACAGAATCACATAAAGCAGAGAATTGCTGCTGTAATCAATTAGTGTGTTGAAAATTTCAGGTTAGTGGCAGATTTGGTTAGTGGTCTCACTGGTCACGAGTAATATATTACTGTACTTACTGTGTAGATATTCATTAAAGTGCAACAACCTTTTAATCTATAGAGAAAAGTGCAGCAGGTACATTGTCATAAATTATAATCCAGCAGCTGCTAACTAGTGAATCTTCAAAACATTGACTAAGATAATTGAATACATATTTATATCAGATGCATGTCTTTCACTCTTACTATACGTGTAAAAAGCTGTGAAAGTATTATTACTTTGCCATTATATGCTTTTTTTTTTTGTAGAATGCTGAAAGTCAAACACAGTTCATGTGTTGGGCTAAATTGACAAACTTACAGTTGAAATATGGCATCTATTAAAAGAAGATAGCTAAAAACAGCAGGCAGCAGAAATTGAGCATATATGCCGTATCTTTTAATTGTGGTATTTTCTTTCTGCCACTAGCTAACCTCACAGGTCACACTGAGAGGGTCGGCATGGAGAATTTTGAGCTGCTCAAAGTCTTAGGCACTGGAGGTAAGTGTCTACATGAAGCATAAAATATAAATGCAGTTATTGTCAAATCTGAAGAAAAAAATTAGAAGTATGAAGTATACCCAAAGCAGACAGGGTGTATTTTCCTGCCATAGTTAAATATCTTAAGGGCAAAGTGTTTATAATTATTTTTTGTTGACTGTGAAGAGAAAGCCTGCTGTCCCTGATGACATAAATGCTGGTAAAACATTTCTTTACATTCAAATCCTGGTGATGGAGTAGTAAATCATTAAGACAGCATAAGAACAAATCTGAATGTTTATAAGGTAGATGTATCTGTTGTTAGATCTCATCCATAATGTATACCTATGAGAGATCTGAGAGGCTGTTTCTATCAACAAAACAACCCATGCTTAAAGGTCCCATGGCATGAAAATGTCACTTTATGAGGATTTTTAACATTAATATGCGTTCCCCCGGCCTGTCTATGGTCCCCAAGTGGCTAGAAATGGCGATAGGTGTAAACCGAGCCCTGGGTATCCTGCTCTGCCTTTGAGAAAATGAAAGCTCAGATGGGCCGTTTTGGAATCTGCTTGTTATGAGGTCATAACAAGCATGGTTACCTCCCCTTTCTCTGCTTTGCCCGCCCAGAGAATTTGGCCAACCCATGAGGGAGAGACATCATGGCTTTCAAACGAGAAAAGTGGCAGTTGGTCAAGGCCACACCCCCACCCTCCACCTTGCCCCTCCCACTCTCCTCAATAGCTTCAGACACAGAAATGGCACATACTAAGGAAAGCTCATTGTGGGACTGGCTCTAGTGGCTGTAGTTCTGCACCAAAGCTGAATTTCGGGAAAGAGACTTCAGATACAGTATTAGGGGACCACTAAGGTCTATAGCATCCAAAGAGCACCATGTCATGGGACCTTTAAATTGTGTGTGCAGGAATGTTTTTGCATATATTCTAGGTCAGTTTCCCTTTTTACTAGAAGAAATTTTAAATACTGGATGAAATATTTGTTTGTCTTTGTCTAGCTTATGGAAAAGTGTTTTTGGTCAGGAAGAACACCGGTCATGATGTAGGCCAGCTGTATGCTATGAAGGTGAGACTATTTGTCTAAAGTATTAAACTAATTGTGATCAAGAAAACTTTGATCACAATTTCTTTTTTTATGTAAATGTTTCACAGATTTTGCTTTTATTCAAAATGTATTTAGAATACTTGCACAGCACAAGTTTATTTTGATTACTACCCTAGGTGTTAAAGAAAGCAGCTATTGTTCAAAAGGCAAAGACAACCGAACATACTCGCACTGAGAGGCAGGTGCTGGAGCACATCCGCCAGTCTCCCTTCCTGGTCACGCTCCACTATGCCTTTCAGACGCAGAGCAAACTCCATCTCATTCTGGGTGAGTGGTGGCACACTACAACCACATATGGAGAACTGTCCTCAGTCTTAACAGTGGGAAATAGATGTTCTCTTTAGGTTTCTGTCTATTACCGTTTGTCTATTTGTGGACATTTTGTGCACGTGTGCTTGTTTAATTTTTGTATCATGTTTCTTCATGCTCCTTGTGTATTTTCCTGTGTGCGTGTGTGAGTACAGACTATGTGAGTGGCGGGGAGATGTTTACTCATTTGTACCAGAGGGATCACTTTCCTGAGGAGGCGGTTCGGATTTATATTGGGGAAATAATCCTGGCTCTGGAGCACCTGCACAAGGTGGGTGTTGATCCTTCCAGCTCTGTAACTTAAAGCTACAATTATCTGCAGAAGAAAGACAAGCACACTTAACATCACCACCCCATTGGAGGCCTGACAAATGTAGGTGCCATATTTGGTGGTAACCACCAACACCTTGGTTAAATAAATGGGCCTTTAGCTGCAAAATGTTTGACTATCTTCACCAGATATTTGCTAACTTTGTCTGTTGTTTGGTGCAGGAAGGGCAGGAAGTCCCCTCTGGGCTCTTACTTAACTGCCTGAAAAACTCTCAAGCTCACGAAAGTTAACTAGTTGTTACCCAATAACGTTAAACAATTACTGTAGCTGTAAGTATTGCTCTTAACCCAGGTCAGCAACTTGAAGCTTTTTTTAAAATGAAGTGCACAGACCACAGTGTGGAAGGGAGGTAGAATGTGCATTTTCAAGGTTGTTTTGAGAACATTACGAGTACACCCTGGATGTTTTTATTAATTAGCAGTAGTGTGTAACGATCACCTTCAACAGATGAACTGGATTCACAGTGCAGCATTTAAATAAATAAAAAAATCTTGACATTGAAAAACATTTTTGAGAAATCACCTAAATTGGCTGAAAGCAACATAAACAACATAATGTTGACTTTTATGGGTCCTTGCTTGGGATAGCAACAGCACCCTTGATGACTAGTATTCTCATTTCCTGAGGTGATGTTGCAATTAGGGGTTGCACTTCCATTTGTCTAGGCGGTGTTTACTTTGACAAGTTTAGGGATTAAAACCACTCAATGGGGTTGGTTTGGGGTTATACTGCATGTCAGCTCTGTTCACACATTGCTGCACTTGCAATAAATATAACTGGTCATTTTTCACTGTGTTTGTTGTTCAGCTTGGGATTGTATACCGAGACATCAAATTAGAAAACATTCTTCTAGACAGTGAAGGCCATGTGGTATTGACGGATTTTGGGCTCAGCAAGGAGTTTCTGGAAGAAGAGGTATGAAAACACGATACCAAAATCTAAACATGTGGACACTGATAGATAAATTGTGAGTTATCTGTTATTGCAATCCTAACAATATTTTGTTCATATAAGACAAGAACATTTGTATTGTTATACTTTGTCTTCCCATTTTTTCATTACAGAAGGAAAGGACCTACTCTTTCTGTGGCACCATTGAGTACATGGCACCTGAAATCATCAGAGGGAAATCTGGGCATGGCAAGGTAAATGTATGAGAGTAAGGCAGCAAGCACTAGTGTTCAGATAATGCAAGTGTTCCATTGAGATCCTTTTGACTTAACCATTTAGCTGTAGATATTTAAATTAAAGTTAAAGAGTAAATGCTGTAGAGCCGAGTTTAGACCACAGGAACTTCCCCCCCCGGAACTAGGAACCTTCTGAGGACTGTTTCGACCTCATAGACCAGGGTCTAAATTGACTTTTGGGGACATTCGGGGTGGGGTTTGCAGGGATGACTGGCTGATTGGTCAAACGCACAGAGCGGCTGCTTCAACTCACTGACCGCTTCATTCTTTAATCAAGGAAGTACTCTTAGTATCGATTTATGACCATTTTAGGACGACAGAGGACATTTCTCTTTGTTTGATAACATTAAAATTACATTTAAGTTTTGCTCTCAGCTTCTCAACTTATTTTAAAAAAAGACAGTGAGAAAAAAGAGATTTGTGCGAGCCAGTGGCCACGCTGAACTGCAGGGTGCAGACTTGTGTCTCGGGCGAGCGAGTGAGAGAGCGTGGCGGTGCGGTGAATGAGAGAAATAAAACCTTATTTTCTGATGGTCTCAGCGGTTTTGAGGCACAGTGAGACAAAATCCATTTAGGCACCTGTGTTTTTTTAGATAATATAAACTGTAGTTATTTATAAAATAAATAACTATTCAAAATCAACAAAATTGAAAAGGATCTGAATGAATAAAATAATAAAGCAACTAAACTAAACTAAACTAAACTCCAAACTACAAAGTAGGCCTATGTTCAGTTGCAACAATTAGACTAAGTTCTCCTCTCCTCCTCTCCTCTCCTCTCCTCTCTTCCTCTCCTCCTCTCCTCTTGAGTCTTCCTGCTATGCCCTCTCTCCTTCTATGTTGTATACACACACAAACACCCGCCTCAAATATACACAGAGTTAATGCATGTTTGTTTGATGTTAGTTGCCTGACAAAGGAACTACCTAGCCTACCAGAGTTTGCTTGTTTTCATTGACGACACTATTTTACACCAGACAAACTGGCTTGTTGTTAAACTGATAAGCTTAACTGTGGGCTATTGCATTGAGAGGTTTTGATAGTGGTTTCATTTCACAACAATGACTGAAAAACAATAAATCTGAGGCTTAGGGCAAATTAGGGCAAACACTTTTTTGTTACCTGGCTGGCTGTCACCAATGAAGGCAGGTCATGGAGACGTCGATGTTGCTCTGCATGGCGCTCGATTTGTTTGCGTTAACTGTGGTGGCTGTGACAAGGAAAGTTGAAGAGGGAGGGGCAGGGGGCATGTTGTCTTGCAGTCATCTAGTCAGAGGCCAAAGGGGCAGGTGCTAGAGCACCACCTGGGGGCTATCTGTGCATGTGGCAGTACCATACATTAGATCAAAACAAAAGATTGACATTTGTGGTTATGGAAGGCAATCATTGTCATAAAAGACAACCCAGGTACCACTTAATAAATACACAGTGGGTGTCTAATCTGCTAAAAGTTTGGCCTTTTTCCTGTAATGTTTTTTTTTTTGTTCACCTGTCTTCTCCTTCAGTCGGTAGATTGGTGGAGCCTTGGGATCCTGATGTTTGAGCTTCTAACAGGCGCATCTCCTTTTACCTTGGAGGGGGAGAGGAACTCCCAGAGTGAGGTGTCAAAGTGAGTGTGGCCAACCTCATCTCCATAAAACATACATTATATTCAAATTATCAACCTTCCTTTTTCTGTATCTCAGACATTTTGTTGGGAGGTACCTTCTTTCATTAATCTATTTAGCACAAATTGGAATTGCAAAATTATACATGTGATTATCGTTAACAGTGAAAATTATAAAGCTGCTCTAGAATTTTGTCATACACTATCATATGAGTATACTATGTTACAAAAATGGGCATTATTTTATATCCTTGACTATCTTCTCCACCCCTCTCCCGTCAGACGTATTTTGCGCTGTGATCCTCCGTTCCCCTCTATGATTGGACCCACTGCTCAGGACCTGCTGAAGAAATTGTTGGTGAAAGATCCCCACAAGAGGCTGGGCTCTGGACCGCGAGGGTCTGAAGACATCAAAGCACATACCTTCTTCAAGGTCCTACTCCCCTCAACTGCCAGTCCAGTCACTTCTTTTATCTCTCTTCCCGTGTCACCTCTTCTCATTCATCCTTAACTCTCTCCATCTGCTTTTTGTTTCCAAACAGGGACTGAACTGGGCCGACCTAGCACAGAAGAAGGTGCCAAGTCCATTCAAGCCAGAGCTGAAGAGTGAACTTGATGTGGGGAACTTTGCTGAGGAATTCACTGGGATGGATCCTGTGTACTCTCCGGCCAGTACGCCGCCAAGCACTGACCGCCTGTTCCAGGTTAGTCCTTGCTGTCTGAACCTTGACCCTTTTTGAAAAGCTGGAGTTCCAAAATAAAATAATTTTAAATAATATAACTGCCATCTGAAAAAAACATTCTGACACAGTGAGTGCTCACCTAATTGTGAGTTTGGGGAATTTGAGGTAGTATGAGCTCTCTCTCTCTCTCTCTCTCTCTCTCTCTCACTCTCTCTCTCACTCACTCACTCTATCTCTCTCTCTCTCTCTCTCTCTCTCTCTCTCTCTCTCTCTCTCTCTCTCTCTCACTCACTCACTCACTCTCTCAAAGCTGATTATTCAAAGTGTAGTACCTCGTCATACATCTAACATTACTTTTGTAATTTTAGGGTTACTCCTTTATTGCTCCCTCCATCCTGTTCAACAAGAACGCAGTCATGGGAGATTTTGTACAATCCCAGATTGGGGCTGATCGTCCAGCTTCAGCCTCCGTTCAACGCAGTGCAATGTTAGAGGTACGGATCTTGTCTTAAGAAGCCATTTTGGTAGCTCTGTCCTTGATTACATTTACGTCATTGGATTTTGTTGACTAATGGGTTAGTTTATTTAATCGACTTTCTTCACAAAGAATTATGCAAGACCACTACTTTAAATCTTGTGTTTTCCAGAGATGTGCTCATAAATTATTCTGCATGAAAAAAAAGCCTAAAACGTGACTAATTGACTGAAGAACGTCCGATTAGTTGACTAATCAACTAAGAAGGGGCTGCCCTAAATTTGGGATTAAGATAGTTATGTTTTTTGGGCAATTAGGGTTTTGCAAAACCAGCATATCTTAATTGGAAGCTCTTCTGTAATCTAGACAGATGTAAAATAGCATCTAATAAAGGCAGTGTTTCTTAATTGAGAAAGACAGGGAGGAAATGAGGAAAATAAACTATTTGATTAAGCCAATGTTATTAACCAAAGTTGGCTTACCTTATTTCACAGCAGGTTTTGTTGTATTTTATCAAGGGCTAGGCAAGATTGAAGAAATATAACAATTATCAGGAGATCCTGTTCTCAAAGTGTACATCATGGTTCGTTATATTTGAGGAAATCCCACAGTATGATTGCAGTGATAGATGATTTTGGATAGATGTTTATATGCTGACCAGCACGGTTTCATCTGAGTTTAAATTCAAATTGTATCTCTGTATAAATCGTAACATTTTTCTCTATAGCAAACCCTTCTCAAGTATCTAAATATTGACTTTTCAGGTTGTATCACACATTGGCAAATGCTCACCAAAGCCAGGTCCTTTTAACACTGCTGGAAGCCATATCCTATTGCACGAGGGAAACAACAAACGCAGTACATCTCCTTTAACAGTGTGACTCATACCATCTCTTCTTTGTTCAGGAATCCCATTTTTTTCAGCACTATGAGCTGTGTCTTCATGGGCCACCCCTAGGCGAGGGTAGCTTCTCTGTGTGCAGGAAATGCCGACACAAGCAAACTGGCCACGAGTATGCCGTCAAGATCGTCAGCCGCAGGTAAGTGGAGATGTGATGCTGCTGCACCATCTCAGTAATAGCTTTGAGTTTGTGTGCATTACTATGCTCTACAGTGTCACTGTACTGTGGTGGTGTAAAGCACAGAATGTGCTTGTTGACATGTGTTAACTGTCTGTCTAAACTGTAATGACTGTGTTAGAATGGAGGCAAACACCCAGAGGGAGGTTGCTGCTTTGAGGCAATGTGAGAGTCACCCGAACATCGTAAAGCTGCATGAAGTCTATACTGATCAGGTACAGTGGAGGAAACCCACACAGGATGGCATGTGCAAATACTGACATACTGTAACATTAACACAACAAATAGTGAATATACTGTATGTACTTTCAAGGATGGAAACTTAAGCAATGTGCAACAGCAAAACCATTGCATGAACTCTTCTTTTCTCTTCTCTATCAGTACCACACATATTTAGTGATGGAGCTTCTGGGAGGTGGGGAGTTGCTGGAACGGATCAAGAGGAAGAAACTCTTTGGAGAGGCAGAGGCCAGTCAGCTGCTCCAGAGCCTGGTCTCAGCTGTTAGCTTCATGCACGAGAATGGAGTCGTGCACAGAGACCTCAAACCAGAGGTGGGCTGGGCTAGGCTTTGATGGCTTGATTAATTCCTCTATATATATATATATATATATATACACACATACACATACAGTTCAACCAAGTAAAGTGATGACTAGACTCTAATGACACAATAGCACCGAGCAGTGTCTTGTGCACAGCACGTGCATGTATGTATGATTCTTTATATATGAAAACAGTCGGTATAATATAATTGCATGCATAATTCTACAGTATGTAATACATTTCGGTGTCTCAGTATTTTTCTGCTGTGAACTACATGTGTTCTGTGCGCCCCTAGGATGTTTAGCATAAACTGTCTGAATACAGAGTCATAACCGACCAGCTTGATATGTAGGGATGTTAGTGTGTGTGTGTATTCATCTGCACATGATTTAATCGAGGTAAACACAGTGGACAACACTGCATAATGTCTCTACTGCGGTACGGCACTTTCCAAAATGAAGGCTGCAGATTTATAACACACATATCCTGCCGTCTTCAGATGGCTGTGGGATTTAATTAACTGAAGGAGAAGGCTTTGATATAGTATAAAGCTGCTGGGAATGGCATATAGTTGTAAGAATCTGCAATTAACTTTTAGTTCTGCACAGAGTGCAGGGTACTGGGATGCCTGTCGTAATCGCATAAACTTAAATTTTTGATGCCATTCTAAATGCATTTACTGGTTGGAGAGCATTTAATTAAAACAAGTTTATCTACATGATTCCATAATTCCTGCACATTGCTTCTTAACTGTTGAGCTTGCGCTTGTTGACAGAATCACCAAATGATGAATCATGGTCAGATGAGTGATGTGGAAAGAGTTGTTGTCCAACGGCATTTAATCAAATTTTCACCAAAATATCAACAACTAATTTTGCGGCGCCACATTTAAATGAAACTCCTATCTGTTCCACCTGTACTCCCACCTTTGCACCACATGTGCTGCACTGGGCACAAAAATACCACACACACGGGTAAAGCATACAGGAACATACCAACTTGCAGTATTTAGTGGTAGTGCTAGTATTTACTATTGGTATTTAGTAGTCTTTGCTCTTTCAGGAAAATAGAGTGTAAAAAAAGAACAGAAAAATGAGAGCGGATGATCATGGATTTTATTTTTTTTCCCCTTGCAGAACGTGCTGTTTTCAGGTGAGGGGGAGGACTCCGTGCTGAAAGTAATAGATTTTGGATTTGCCCGCCTGTGCCCTGCAGGCAGCGCCCCCCTGCAGACTCCCTGCTTCACGCTGCAGTACGCTGCGCCTGAACTTTTTGAGAGTGCAGGATACGACAAAGCCTGTGACCTCTGGAGTCTTGGGGTCATCCTGGTAATTTAACTTAAATCTGCTGATTCTGACTCATCAGTAGGGCTAACTGAAGTACTAATGACTCTCTTTATGTATTTTCATCAGTACACCATGCTGTCAGGCCAGGTGCCATTTCATAGTGAGCAGCGGGGGATGACCTCATCATATGCTGCTGACATCATGCAAAAGATTAAAGAGGGCGATTTTTCATTGGACGGGGAGGCCTGGAAGGGCGTATCGGAGGATGCCAAAGAGCTTGTTAAAGGTATGTGATATAGTTAAAGTGACACATTTGTGGTCTGCCTTAATTATTTGGTCCACATTAGAAAACTAACATAGTATGTTCGTTGGTGGTTTCTGCCTGCCTGTTGGAGAATGTGGTGGTGGTTGGTGTAGGGAGTTCCAGTGCTTGTAGGACTCGTCAGCAGTCCGAGAAATGCTTTTTCCCACACCCTCTCTTTGCCAGTCAGCTTGTTTTGTCTGCGTCTCTTATATCTTGTTCTCTTGTCTTTGTGTTTCTTTGACTGTTTTATCCCTGTCCTCTATCATTTAAGGCCTACTGACAGTGGACCCAGAGAAGCGTCTTAAACTCTCTGATCTGAAGGAGAACAGCTGGCTGCAGGGCGGAGCATCCATGTCCACCACTCCTTTGTGCACTCCAGATGTGCTAGAGTCTAGTGGGCCTACTGTCCGCACCTATGTCAATGCCACCTACAAGGTAATAGCATTGTGCACAGAATTTGGCAAAGTTCTTAAAATAGATGATTGCGTGCACTTGAATAAATGAATGTTTCATTTTACTTTTCTTTAATTCCTCTCACCAGGCTTTCAACCGTGGTAAGAGAGAGGGCTTCTTTCTGAAAAGTGTTGACAATGCTCCCCTTGCAAAACGCAGAAAGCTGAAGATGACAAGTACAGGTGTTGAGACCCGATGGAGTTCTTCCTCATCTTCCTCCTCTTCTTCCACTTCTTCCTCTGCCTCCGCCTCTGCCACAGCATCCAAAATACAGCCAAAGCAAACTGTGACCACAAAGCAAACTTTGACCCCAAAGCAGAGCTAGCCTAAATGGCAGGCGAGAGAACAGAAGGAAAATGAGGAGGTATGTGCTTATATGGGCAACGCAATGTCCCTCAGTGGTGATAGGGTCACCCAGTTCAAAAACAAACATACTGACAAACCAAAAGACTGATTTAGGTTAGTGTTAAGTGTTCAATACAAAATTGTATTCCATGTTTTAACAGCAAAGCAACTTTGTTCATTATTCTATATTCTCCCCAGACCAAACTCTATTTTCCTTGAGTGGATGGAAGAAAAGACCGTAAAAGTCTAGTTTGGCATTTTTAAGATGTACAGAAATATGTGGCCTTGAGAAAAATATTATCAGTGAGTATTCGCTTTACCATAGCATGGTGATATCGCACACTAAAAGTTACAAATGAGACATTTACTTATTTTCACTGTGGGTAAGAAACAGTGCCTGGCTATATAGGGATAAAGGGAAAAAGGAGCCATAAATGAGCAGAAGCCATATACAGCAACACAGTGAGTATATCAATTGAGCCGTTGTGAATACACACACACACACACACACACATTTGCACATAGCGAATGAATAGTCTTTCCAGCAATTCACAGGCCTAATCCTTTGATTGTCTCTAGTTATACTGCCACACGTATAATGATTAGCAAAAATCGGCAAACATTTTGTCTCAAGGGCTGTGCCACATGTAGGCAATCTGCTCTGGAAAGATAGCAGTTTTATGGAAATTTCATTTTTTTGGTGTTGCACAGAATGTAAATGATCAAATGGTTAAAAAAAGGCAAACTGCTGGAAGGACTGAGCACCGAGCAAAATGCTTATGACATGTATAACCTTTGAGATTGCAGAGGATGCTGTAGTCGGGATCTTCTCTATTGGATGCAGTTTTAACTGTGTCAGTCCTAAGGGCACTGACATTGTAAAGCAGTCACAACTCCAATACACTACCAACTCTACAGATCCCATTGAACACAACGTGGGGGGCATGTCTTGAGTGATGGCTCTGATAAAGTATTTTGGCAAACAATCAGTTTGACTTGAAGTATCTCGCAGTACTAACCAAGTGTCCAACAGTAGCACCTATAAAAACAGATGAAGACACGGAAGCAGTCATGAAACAGAGTGCATTTTTTTCCTCATAGTTGCTGTAAATTACTCGCATTATTGTGCCGCTCTGAACATAGCATGCTAATCTGTTGTGATGAACTGTAAGAACCTTTTCTATATTTTGGTATCACAGGCGTACTAAGGAAATGCCTCAGAGAATGTTTTTATGCTATCCTGTGCAGTTTGAGTGTTTGCACGTAGAGCAAAATCCATTATGGGGATTTCGCTTGTACATCGCCTTGGGCTTGTGAATTTTAAAAGGGTATTATTATGTTTTTTTGTTGCCCTATCAGACCAGCGCCATATGTGACTATCACAAATACAATATGATTTGATACCGTGAAATATTGTTATCCCTCAGCTTGTTGTCACCTGGGCTGTAAGGGTCACCCAAATGTGTCGTTTTTTACACAAGTGGTTTTAAAACGTATGGCTTCGAAATTCAAATATTGTTACAGAATGAAACACTTAATCATAACTTTAATATGGTTCTAATGAGACCATCCTGCAAGTTCTGTATATACTCATCCTTGATTTTAGAGCAAAATAATTATGTATGTAATGATTTAAAATTTGAAAACTTTTTTGATGGTATATTAATTTCCTGATGTATTTTTGTATTGTAATTGTCAGTTGATCAATTATACACATTTCAGCTTTAAAGGTGCTTTCATATTTATTACATGTAATTGATTTTGAATTTAATGCTGTGGTAATGGGATTGAAAATTAAATTGGCTCTTGTGTACCAGCATTGAATGTGTTATGTGTATGTGTGTGTGGCTGTGTGAGAGCATAAATGACGCTGGGAGGTTGGTTGTACTGATTTATTTTTTTTTTACCAGAAGAAGCATTATTGCAAGTTACTGTATTATTTCCTTGTTGTTCTTTGTCGCCTTTGTCTGTTTAAAAGCAAAGTGGTTGTTTGTGTTTGAACATTGACATTTTGACATAAGAAACTGTGCTTTTATTGGTGTTGATATTCTTTTGTTGTAGTAAATGATGTTTCCTTTTCTCTTTATTTTTTTGAGCATTACTATTTTACTGAAATGCACTGTCACTGATGTCGTAACTGGGAATTTATCTTTTGCACCAAGATTTTTTCGGTTGGTGCAAAAATAAATATGACTTTTAAATAAATGGTTGTTCGTTTTGTCTTTTGAGTGTTGTGACTGTTTTGTAAATACGTGTGAGAGTCAGAGTGCTCATTAGTTTGAGCATGGTCAGCACCACCTACGCTCAGATCTATAAATGCTGCTGGTGAGACGTCGAATTATTGGTACCATGTCAGACACAATTAATTATACAGCAAGTTTGATTACCTTTCCATTTGACAGAAGCCATTCCAAAAATGTAACTATTTCATAACGGAGAGACGGAAAAGCTTTGACCACAGAATATGATCAGCTTCACTCTTAAATTGTGGAGCCATTGCCAACTCGAGAACCTACGTATGTTATTCCAATGTATCTTAAATCCCCTACTCAGTCTCTTGATTTTAGCGTCTGTTTACAAAGACGAGTTACCACAGTCGGTAATGTTAATAGAGGCTATAAAGTTTACAAATTTCCCTCTGGACAACGCATTGCATATTGAACAAAAAGGTTTTTTTGGATATTTTTTTTTAAAATAGGTAATTTTACTTTGATTTAAGTAGGCTTCTTTTTAATCACAGGTATCGTGCTTTGCTACATTTCAAGTTGCATCTGTTACGGAGTAACAAGCACATTAAAACAGAAGACAATAAGCCAGGGGTCGTCAACGTTTTTTAGGCCAATGACCCCTAACCTTAAAGAGAGAATAGAAGGGACCCCCTACTACATATATTGTATTAAATTGAGTTGAATAATAAACTGGGCCTACAATAAGGTATAGTGCGGCCTTTTTATGGTGCCCTACAATACTAAGCTAGTATATCATCATGTTTTAATGTCAAACGTACTTGTGGAAGGCACAGTGAATCTAGAAGCTTACCTGTATCATAGGTAAGCGTATCTTAAAGGGGTGATAGAATGCAAAACCGATTTTACCCTGTCATAGTTGAATAACGACAGTTCGGTGGGTAAATAGGACATACATAGAAGCTCAAAGTCCCACTGACACCCCTTTACTATGAAAATTTCATATTTTGAAACTGCCGCTGAAAACGGGCGAATCCCAACAAAGCTGGAAGTTGACGTCAACCTCCCAAAAACCGGAACCTTTGTCAGCCCATGGGTGTATTAAGAGAACGGTCACGCCCCAACATTTACATAGGCTACACAACTGACCTGAGATCAGGTAGTCTTCTGAATGTAGGTCGCGCAGATCTCTGCTATTCCATTACAAAATTCACTTCTGAAACTTTTTTATGCGAGAAATCAACTATGTAAAGCTCAAATATGGGCCATTTTACGAAAATGGATGGCTAATTGCAAATTTTGTCCGACTGTGTGTCGGAGTTCAGCGCCGGTGCTGCCTGTGTTGTTGCCTCGCCGCCTGGCCTGCCTTCCTTCACACACCCTGGCCTGCTATGAGGTACTTGGAGCTCCGTCACGACTGGCAGCCCACAGCACTCCATACCCGCTCAAAGTCACCGGTTTTAGGATAATGGACTACTAAACGCTGGTGCTCTGACAGAGCTCCAGGGCCTGCAGCTCCCCTCTTCCTGCTAGCTAAATGCCCGGTGTGTGTGAGTGAGAGCACAGTCAGCGAGCTTGTTACACCAGCAATCTGTTACCACAGGTTCCAGTTAATCTTTTAATGTGTGTAATTATAATGTGTTGAGTTATTTAAACAAACGATTGGGGAAATAAACGCCGCTTGTCCGCGAGTCTCATTGATAGAGCCTGCGGCTGGATGTAGCTCTATCAATGAGAGCTAGCTCCTCCTAGAATTCCTCTGAAATTCACAAATATTCATTAACTTGAAATCAGACACCGTTGTTAGCTTTATAAGACCTTTAGGGAGATCTTGTATAAGTGGCGTGATGAAATTCAAACTGTAAATATACGGAAATTACGCCAAAAATGAAGCTAACTATCCGAGATTTGTAGCTAGCGAATTCTGGCAATTTTCAGCCCAACCAATGTTACATACCCCATTACGAGACCTTAAGGAACAGTGTAAAATACCCTATATAATCATTCTATCACCCCTTTGAATGTTGTTGATTTGGCAGGCCCCCTGCAGTGACTCTGAGGACCCCCTAGGGGTCGCGAACCCCCTGTTGAAGATCTGAAATAAGCAGTTGACAGCAGAGAAGAGGCTGCAGGTGTGTCTGCACAAGGCAGCTAGCTCCAGCTTCGGAGAGGTGACACTCCGGTGTGTTTTCCCCACCTAGCTAAATCCTATCCACGGAGGGGCCGCTGTCATTTTAACAAAAGGGTAAACGATATCCTCAGTCAAATCTAGCATCACGTCCATTTTGTGTATGGTTGTTGTGGTTACCATTATTGTAGCCTACCTTGGCACAGTAAAAAAAAATAATAAAAAAGGTTGCATCTACTAATTGAATGCACCTGGCGAGCATGCTAAGTAACCCAAATCAAACACACCCAAACATGGTTATGTTCAGGAAAAGATCATGTTTTGGGTTAAAATAGACCCTTTTAGCCAGAAAGCCCCCGAAGGCTAACTTCGTTTCTCACTGGGTGAACATGGGAGAAGTTTACATTCAGGGCACACTGGATCTGGCTAACAATGCTAAACATGCTCACAGTGGATCCTCCATCAGCGTCCAGTCAGGAACATTAACCTTCAGTGAGGTGTGTGAGGATGTTCTGCTGTTTTTGACAATATAGCCTACTGGTAATCCCAGATGGGACTGCAGAGACTCTTTCAGCTCAAAACATGTGGAATCTGAGAAGCGTAGGGACACAGGGACTGATCAAGTGGACTGGTAACACTGGGACAGGGAGGCTGAGTGGACTGGTTAACACTGGGACAGAGAGGCTGAGTGGACTGGTACTGGGACAGAGAGGCTGAGTGGACTGATACTGGGACAGAGAGGCTGAGTGGACTGGTACTGGGACAGAGAGGCTGAGTGGACTGATACTAGGACAGAGAGGCTGAGTGGACTGGTACTGGGACAGAGCGGCTGAGTGGACTGATACTGGGACAGAGAGGCTGAGTGGACTGGTACTGGGACAGAGAGGCTGAGTGGACTGATACTGGGACAGAGAGGCTGAGTGGACTGGTTAACACTGGGACAGAGAGGCTGAGTGGACTGGTACTGGGACAGAGAGGCTGAGTGGACTGATACTGGGACAGAGAGGCTGAGTGGACTGATACTGGGACAGAGAGGCTGAGTGGACTGGTTAACACTGGGACAGAGAGGCTGAGTGGACTGGTACTGGGACAGAGAGGCTGAGTGGACTGATACTGGGACAGAGAGGCTGAGTGGACTGGTTAACACTGGGACAGAGAGGCTGAGTGGACTGGTACTGGGACAGAGAGGCTGAGTGGACTGATACTGGGACAGAGAGGCTGAGTGGACTGATACTGGGACAGAGAGGCTGAGTGGACTGATACTGGGACAGAGAGGCTGAGTGGACTGGTTAACACTGGGACAGAGAGGCTGAGTGGACTGGTACTGGGACAGAGAGGCTGAGTGGACTGATACTGGGACAGAGAGGCTGAGTGGACTGGTACTGGGACAGAGAGGCTGAGTGGACTGATACTGGGACAGAGAGGCTGAGTGGACTGGTACTGGGACAGAGAGGCTGAGTGGACTGATACTGGGACAGAGAGGCTGAGTGGACTGGTTAACACTGGGACAGAGAGGCTGAGTGGACTGATACTGGGACAGAGAGGCTGAGTGGACTGGTTAACACTGGGACAGAGAGGCTGAGTAGACTGGTATCTTGCTTTGAGAATAAACAAGCTGAGAAGCTGAACCTAAAGCAGACTGAGGAGGACTTATGGTGGAAGAGACCCCCAGAATGCTGTTCAGACAGCAGGTGAGTACAACAACACACTTCCTCAACTGTGTGTGTGTGTGTGTGTGTGTGTGTGTGTGTGTGTGTAAAATGTACAGTCTCCTTGTGCTTTGTGTGTTTGTGGCTGCATTACATAACATACATAACGTCTCTGTGTTGTTGCCTTGGTGATGTTTTATTCTGCTGTTGATTCTATAAGAAGTATCAGGGTTTTATTATTTTTTTTTAATTTATGGGGCTTATTAAGCTTGTTGCACCCGCTGCGGGGCCTATAGCTTGTTGATTGTCTGAGTTTAGTCTTTTTTTCTGGTTAATTGTAGTAAAGCTACGCTAAGGGGCTCTGTAGGAAGGAAATTGCATATTTATAGCCTTTGCACAGGCTGCAAAGTGCTGTCTATTGAAAAGGAATGTATTGTTGGTTCGGACCAAAGGGGTTGTGTTGCTGTGTGTACGTTGACATTGAATGCAATTTATTTTTGTAGCCTAAATACTTTTAATTCAACAGTAGTATCATATATCATCATACTTTCCCTTTTTCATTTTTATATAAGTATTTAATACACAAGTACTTTTACATTAACTTGAGTAAAGTTTCTTTAAAGTAACAGTTCTTTTACTTGAGTACAATATTTTACTCTCTCCATGTCTGGCCTTTAGTCCTAGCTTATTTAGTTCCGTTCGCCAACTTGATTTCGATGTTCTTGAAATTCCTGAGCTTTGTGACTGTCCAAATCTTTAACTATATTTTGTAGTAACAGTATGTTAGGTGGCAGGAACCGGAGAGCGAGTGCAGTGATTTCAACCTCTTTTAACACTGTGTAATAGTTTATTTTCAGTCAAACAATCCCTATTTCCTGCTGATATCTGATCATATGATTGTCCTACACTGCGCTGTATACTGCTAATGTTCCTGCATGTTTTCTACAGTTGTTCTTCACTGTACATGGTACCAAAGATGACCATTCAATTCTCTTTCTTAGTTTCTCTATTCCTAGCAGGGAGCTACAATATCCTATTGTGTGTAATGAGTTTACTGTACCATTAGATGGCTGCTGCGTGATGTCCTGTGTCCGTTGTGTCCTGTTTTATCTGTCCTTTCATCTCATCCTGTGTCAGCTGTTCCTTTTCTCATTTGGTTTCTTCTGTGAAAAGATATGAATGAGTCCCTGTGCTCAATACAAATCAATTGTAAGATACTTTTTTTTTTTTTTTTTTTTTTAAATGGCTAATATTGGATTACTTGATTGTTTTATTAGTCATCTAGCTAAATGATGCGATGCATGACGGTCAGTGGAACAGGATTAGACCGGTTACACTTCCCCACGTGAATGTTTGAAACATTGCTCGGGACAAGACAGCAATTAACAGCACAGGGCACGGGGACACAGCCGACACGGGGCAGGACAGAAAAGGACACCTAATGATACAAGACCTTCATTACACGGGACAAGACACTAAATTACGCCTTCTCGCTATATTACACCCTTTCTCATGTACCGCCAAGCCAGGAGCCTGTAAAAGACAGCGTGAGGCTTTGTGGCCTAAAAGAGAAGCACTGAGCAAAGAATCTGTTGAGCTGAGTGAAACCCCTCTTTGGCCTTTTGTGTTGGATGCAGTTCTTTTTTCTTAAGCAGTGCTTTGAGCTAAATGTTATCAGCACGCTAACATAATAATAACAACCAAAATGACAATGCTGAGATGCTGGTTATTAGCAGGTATAGCATTTACCATGTTCACCATCTTAGGTGCTAAGATTTGCTAATTAGCACTTAACATGAAGTATAGCTGAGGCTGATGGAAATGTCTTGAGTTTTGCAAGTATTTGGTCATAAATGTGTGCGGGATGAAAAGTCATGGAGTTACAAGTCATTAGTAGGGCTGTGCTCGATTGAAGAAATTCTTAGTTGATTAACACTCATTCAATTGTATCGATTAGTTGAGATAATCGACAGATTTGTAAATCTGAGTTTCTCCGCAAAGAGTCATGCAAAAGCACCACTTAATTCTTGTGTTTACCAGATATGTGCTCGTACGTTTGTGGAAATAAGTCATTCAGCATTAAAAAAGCATAAAACGTGACTAATCAACTAAAGAAATCTAAGTTGACTAAGACCAAAATGACCGATTAGTCGACTAATCGACTAAGAGGGAGAAGCCCTAGTCATTAGGGTTCATCCTCTGAGCACCATGAATATCTGTACCAGATTGCAACTCAATCCATGGAATAGTTGTTGAGGTATTTCAGTCTGGACCAAAGTGGTGGACCCACAGACCGGCATTGCCAAGGAGCCACAAAAGGGGATATCATATTGGTGGTGATCACGCATGCGATAACACAAAAGCAAGGAGAAAGCAATAAAACTGATTGGCATGCTTTGCAGCGCGCTCATTGTTCTCTGGCTGCAGATGAATTCCCAGCTCAGCCTCTGGGCTAATCAAACTCTTCGCTTCACGTATTCTACAGAATGTGTGCCGCGGCAAAAGGCCGCTGTTATTGGCATCGCTTACAAACCGCTGCACTTTCTGAAGGGCAAGGGTTTTGTCTCTGCAGGAGGAAGCAAATGTTTGCTCATAAAACTCACACTTTCATACACAACAAGAATGAAAGCCAACAAACCCTTGGGGGGGGAACAGCTCTGTTGGCATTGTAAATCCAAACTGTTTAGATTTTGTAAGGAATTCCACATTAATTAGAAGGTTGAATTAAAGTGTCATCTTAAGCGTAACAGTCACACTTAACACCCATGAAAGTGCCATAAAAGCTGTTATTAGTTTTCTAGTAACAATTTGCAGTCTACCAAAAAATACCTTTGAGATGCGATCCATTCACAGTTGTGGACAACAATATTTTGTAATGTGTTACAATTGTTCGTAGTGTGAGACCTTGCAACTTTAATGAAGCAATGAAATGTAATGTGGCACTAAAACAGGTCTGTAGTGTATATGGGAGGGTTGCTACTCTTGCACAGCTGTCCAGTGTAAGCTTTATGTCAAAAACTGTACACTAAGTGTTTTAACTGATGAGGGTGCTTAATGAAATATTTAACAGGCTATTAAAATATGTGGTTATGTGTCACAAAATGTTGCCCATCAACGACCCACAATGCTCTATTAGTTCCCTCATGAACTCTGACGCTGTCCGTGGTCCTGAGCGCTGCACCATAAATTCCACACCACCGGGGGTCAGTAGGGGGCTTGGCACTGACAGCACAAGAGCCACAGTGAGCAATTGAGAAACGATGGATAACATGAATATAATGTGTCATTGAGTCATTAATCTAATCAATCCCCGGGTGGATGATTTGCACAGAATAAATGTAATATATTGAGCATGACAAAGACAGATCTGGATGGAACACTTGCTCAAAATCATCAATTACAGTTGGTGCAGCTTGGAAGTGACCCAAAAGCTGAGTGCAAATGTTTTCTCCTCCACAAAAGGGGGAAACATTTGCCGGTAGCACCATCAGAGCAGATCACACATACAGATGTGGTCTTAGATTTCTCTATTAAACATGTCAATAGACAAAAAAGGGTTTGACTTGTGTACAGGCTTCACGGGGAAGCAAGGGGCATCAAGACACTATTGACTTGTGTCATATAATGGAAACTGTACAGTACTATTATACTGGTGAAAGGAATAGATTGGAATAGAAGTGATGTTATCAGGGTTATCTTTTGGTCTTGAGACTTCAAATATTAGTTATAGTATAGTTATAAACTGAAAAAATAGCGCATTTAACAGACAGGGAGTTGAGTTGAATTCTGGGAATTTTGAAATTGATGGCCGTGCATTTCAACTTGGAGTTTATGTCATTGTGTTGAAGAGGTTTCATTAACCCGAAGGTCAACGCATTCTCATGGCTTACAGCTTCCTCTAATTAAAGTTAGAAATTAAAAACAACCAGTAAGAGGTTTTCACCTGGCAGTGACAGTTCTCTGTATCGTGGCTGAAAGCACATAGCAATGTTGGTCTTTCCTACAGAGAAATTGCAAAGAAAGTCAAGGTGTCAGTAAGTACAGTATTATTCACCATCAAAAGGCACTTAGAAACTGGGGGGAACTCTGACAGGAAGAGGTCTGGCAGACCCAAAGCCACAACAGAATCAGAAGACAAGTTTCTGAGAGTCAACAGCTTGCGTGATAGGCGGCTCACAGGACAACAGCTTCAAGCACAGCTTAATAGTGGTTGTAATAAGCAAGTCTCAGTTTCAACTGTAAAGAGAAGACTTCGAGCTGCAGGTTTGATAGGTCGAGTTGCAGCAAGAAAGCCATTGCTAAGACATCAGAATAAGAAAAAGAAGCTTGCCTGGGCCAAGAAATATCATCAATGGACTATTGAAGACTGGAAGAAGGTGCTATGGACTGATGAATCAAAATGAAATCTTTGGTTCATCACGCAGGATTTTTATACGCTGTCGAGTAGGCGAAAGGATGGTTCCTCAGTGTGTGACATCAACTGTCAAACATGGAGGAGGAAGCGTGATGGTCTGGGGCTGTTTTGGTGGATCCAGGATCAGTGATTTGTTCAGAGTGAACCTGAACCAAAACGGCTACCACAGCATTTTGCAGCGCCATGCAGTACCCTCTGGTATGCGCCTAGTTGGTCAGGGGTTCATACTACAGCAAGATAATGACCCAAAACATAAGTCCAAGCTATGCCAGAACTACCTTAGGAAAAAAGAACTAATGGTAAGCTTAAAAACATGGAGTGGCCAGCACAGTCACCAGACTTAAACCCCATTGAGCTGGTTTGGGATGAACTGGACAGAAAAGTGAAAGCAAAGCAACATACAAGTGCCACACATTTATGGGAACTTCTGCAACCGAGTTGGGAAGAACTTTCAGAAGAATATTTGATTTCCATTGTAGAAAGAATGCCACGAGTGTGTTCAGCTGTTAGATCTGCCAAAGGGGGCTACTTTGATGAGTCAAAAATTTAGAATACATTTTGGTTTGGTTGATTCCGTGATTTCAAATTTGTTCATTTGTTCTGTTCTTTCATTTGAGAGTACAATAAGACATTGAACTGCATGAATTTCAATAAAAACCTGGAAAAATTTGGGTGTTCTAAAACTTTTGACCAGTAGTGTATATATATTTCTTCAGCAGCATATTTGTTTGCTATATTGACTAGGAAGATAGCAATTGTGCTGAGAAAGGGGGGGAAAAAAAGAGTGCACTTGAGATGCCTTTTATTAATATGTCGACACAATGGGATTTCTGTTATGAGTGTATAAGAGGCCCATAGTAGATAGAAAGATCTTTACTTTAAGTTTGTCTTCGCCTCCACTAGGGCTGCACAATATATTGTTTTTTATGTCATCGCAATATCAACTGACGCAATATACTGTACAAATCGCGAAAGGCTGCGACACATCGCACGAGACACTCAGTGATGTTTTGTGTTAGCTGACAGAAAAAAAGCAGTAGAAAACTGAACTCTAAAATGTAACTCGTTCTTTTATTTAGTGGTTCCAATTTACATTCAATTCAATGTTCAATTTGTTCCATAGAAGAATGTTGGAAATTATTTCCTTTTCATTTGTTTGAAATTCAACACGTCATTGGTTGTATTTTAGAATAACACTGTAACCAGCAGAAAGGCATACGTAAGAAACACTTTAATATCTGTTTATTTATCACAAGTAATATCTTTATCGCGATATTCAACAACGTTAATGCATATCACATATTTTCCTCATATCGTGCAGCCCTAGCCCCCGCCCTCTCCACTCTGTAGTAAAAGAGCCTTCACTAACCGACAGGTTCTCAACACACAGAAACTATGTATTGATTCAGCAGCTAAAAAGGCATTTTCAATTCACATACCTTTTTAAACAGCTTTCCCTGCGCTTTTCACTCCTACCAGTTCCATTAACCTCACCCTGCCCTCTGGCACCCATCACCCCTCTCACTGTCTGTTAACCCTGTCCACTTTATTCTCATCCCATCACTTCTGGTTCAGCTGAGATATGATCATTACTTTTCCGCACACGTCCATCTTTAGGCATGACTGTGCAGTGATACAAATACCAGTGTAATGTGCGTTGTAAAAATGTAAAATCACCGGTGGTAGTATCCACAGGACAGTAACATCCACTTTAACAAGCCTGTTCAGACTGTTATAGATTCAGTTGGCAGCGGTGATGCCGTGTACAAACAAATAATCCAAGTCTGTTAAAAAAAAAGGTAAACATTATTGCAGCATATAAAAAATCCCACCAGAGCTTGAGCAGGGCAAACCTGAAAAGATGACGAGGCAGCTTATACACATGTTGAACATGCCAAACTAAGAACGTGTGGCATGAAAAGAAGGAAGGAAGGAGCAGAACAAAATGAAAGGGGGGACAAATCATGGAGGGTGCACTTGTATGATTTCCTAAGCTTTTGTGTAATATAAATTATGAGGCATATCTCTCTCTGCGGCATTGTTAAGAGCACCTCCTCGGTATCTGATCTGCAGGGCTGTGAGCAGTTTATTAAAAATGGAAGTCATTCTAAATGAGCCCATAATGCTCAACCCTTTCAGGAAATCTTAATGGATCCCAGCCTATCTCTGACAAGGTTAAACGCTTCAGGAGACAGCGAGAAACGTTAACAGACTAGATTATGGAGAGAGATGAATACTAACCAGCACGTAGATTCAGCTGGAACATTAGACAGTGTCATGAATGAGTATGTTTGAACAGCTAAAGAATATGTTGACTGCATACTGTAGCCTTCCTGCTATCGATTCTTCATAACGTCTTACGTCTTGCGCTGAATTATCCAACACAAAACCACATTGAAAATCCTCATACAGCGCCGAAAGCTGAACACACTGCAACTCTTTGTTTTCTTACTTTGCATTACGACACAATTCCTTTTAATTTATTTTTCAGCTCCTACTACATGAGTCCTGTTTCTGTGCGCAACGTAGAGTTTTTCCTGCGATCCTCTACGACGTGTAACGTTAGACAGCCAATCAGCAGCATTATTAGATCTTGTTAGAAGATGCTGCATGCTCATTGGCTCACTGACGCTGATGAGATCTACTCCTTAGGTGTTGAAATCAAGTATTGAATGACGAGGCATTTTTCAATACTCTATACTTTAGAGGCAATTCAGTCGGTGCCTAAAAAGTATTGTATTTGGTACTAGTTGTCAAATTGGTGAAGTTGCTGTGCATTGAGCTCTCAAAGCCAGCTTGTGCATTTCACAGAGCTGCATTTTGAATGTTTTCACTTAAGCAGAAGACTGTTCTCTGCCCAGCATGTTAACTGTACCTCTCAGAGAAGTTGAGCAGCAGTCCAGCCTCTAAAATCAGCTGCCCTGCAGGCCTAATATATTTAATAAATGCACATTAATAAATGCACAAAATCCTGTCGACCAAAGATCATCTGAGCAGCCAGATTGTTGGATTGCCATTCACGAGGTAGAGTTAGTTACGTGAACTATGAAATGTAGATGTTCTACCAGGATGAACTGTCCCTTCTGCCTCTCCTATATGGCCTTCAGATGACACCACTCAGTGGATAAATTCAGCCTCATTAACTCTGAATAACTCAAAGCAGAGCAATGTGTGGTACACCTTTATGACATGAGATTGTTTGAATAATACAGTGTCTTTGTGTGTTTGGCGAGGAGTGCCTTCAAAGTCTTTGGGGTAAGCTGTTCGTATGCATCTTTAATGTCACACGTCCCCATGTATAATGAATAAATATAATCTGGATATGTCCACAGATACCATGGAAACTGTGCTTAAATTAACATCCTGGTATGTAAGCACATCCTCTGAGTCATTTAGGAGCTTATTGTAACTGGAATAAGATCTTGGCTGGGCTTTTTGTGAATGTGATGGTTACATGAAGTCAAAATTGCAGGTCTCACTCATTAATATGTGTGCCCGATATGACATGACTTATTGAACTCTGCTGTGAAACCTATGTAAGTTTACTTTAAATTACAGTAGGGATCTTCAAGTTTCCATTCAGGGCTGCACAATTAAACGCAATTTTATCGCAATATGGACTAGTGCAATATTTGAAAATCACAATATTTGTTACAGGCAAACTATGTGTCAAACCATTCTGAATGCAGAGACATCCCAGCCTACAAATCATATCCTACGGACTAAAGAAAAAAATCTTTGTTTGGTACAGATCTTCGCAAAAAATCACACTATAATCATTTAAATGTTTTTAATTTTAATATTTTTTTTAATGAAAATGAGAATAATGATACAAAATTGATAATTCTTTCCAATATTGTGAATCATATCGCAATTGCAATATCAGTCAAAATAATCCCAATATTTTCCTCATATCGTGCAGCCCTATTTCCATCGATACCAAATATATTCTGAGTTTGGAGGCTAATATGTATGAAATTATGTGAAATTTGATGTAGCCGTAAAACATAGTGTCATGTTTAAACATTTCACTTAAAGAAAGCATCATATAGCTGTAAAGAAATGTTGGGACAAGCAGTTACTGACTATATATGTGATTATATCATACAGTGTGGATGTGTTTTTTCGATAAACATACAGTGAAATTTAAAGGAAAACTCAGATGTTTGTAGGAGACTGTTCCTTTATTCATGAGGGTATCAGACATGGAGGCTGTGAATGGCCAGTCTGCCTTTAAGGACACAGGGCTTTCAAAAGGACAACCTGTCATGCATTATTATGTCTATCTGTGATCTGGGTCAAGCCCTTGTAATGCATGAGTGCATTTACAGGCACACACAAGAGCGATATGCAGCACACAGGGCTGGCATTTCAGAGGAAATACAATCACCTCTATTGTGGACTCTGCGCCGCTCTTATTAACAGTCACTAAATTGCTCTTAGCTGATGTGTATGTGTACAGCAGCTATTGGAGCGCCTACAGCTATCGCTGAAGCCTCACAGCAACGATGCATGCATGGGCCACATTTGTGCTGAAACTGGCACAAGCTTCTGAAGGACAGCATAGTAATCACCAATGAGATGCTGGATACTTTGGATGCAGGAGTAGGTGTGTGTGTGTGTGTGTGTGTGTGTGTGCGCGTGTGTGCGTGTGAGCGCGAGGTGAAGGCTGAGAGAGGGGATACTGCACGATAAGAGAAGAAATCTGTGTTGTGGTATCTTCATTATTAATTTAGTTCTCCTCATGCATTGCCTCACAGTTATTTTCATGAATTGTTTATCACTTGCATAGATAGTACAAACCGATACACACTGCTCACGTGTGACAAACTTTCCCAAATTGAGGATGAAGATGAAGATATATGTTTACTATTCAGTAGCCTCTTTGCTGAGAAACTTGGCAAAGAACAATCAACCTGCACACTCCAGTTCTTTTATACTATGATGAACAAAATAGTGCATTCATAACTGGAAAACAAAAACAAGTTTTTGAAATGCAATTTATTCATTAGGAAACCCTGGGGTAGACCCAAAACACGCTGAAGAGATTATATATTTCAACGCCTTGGGAACTCCTAGGAGGAGCTGGAAATTGTTGCTGGGGAGAGGAACATCGGGATGGAATTCATTTATTCCAATCATCACGCGCACTGTAGTTTTTTTTTTTTTTTTTCTGCTGCTGGAAATACTGAAATACTTTAAGGGCACCAAATGTATATTCATCCACAGCTGAAAATAGTCCCCAACAAATACACTATTTACTCCTGTTTAAGTGATGGCTACTAAAATCTACACTGACCAATAATTCTAACCAGCACATAGATTCAGCTGGAACATTAGACACTGTCATGAATGAATTCAGATAGTATGTTTGAACAGCTAAAGAATGTGTTGACTGCATACTGTAGCCATCATGCTATCGACGTAAGACGTAAGATCCAACACAAAACCACATTGAAACTCCTCGTACAGCTCCGAAAGCTGAACACACTGCAACTCTTTGTTTTCTTACTTTGCAGCGTGTTTTTGTAGATGTTGTGCGTGTGTTGTCAATAGGGCTGGGTATCGTTCAAAAAATTTTGATACCGGTTCCTCAACGATACTTTTTTTGATACCAATTTTATAAAACAAAAAGAAATTACTACGTGAGCCCTGTCTCCGTGCGCAACGTAGAGTTTTTCCTGCGATGCACTACAACGTGTAACGTAAGACAGCCAATCACCAGCGTTATTAGATCTTGTTAGAAGATGCTGTATGCTCATTGGATCACTGACGCTGATGAGATCTACTCCTTAGGTATTGAATATATACTGTATATATACAGTGTGTGTGTGTGTGTGTGTGTGTGTGTATAATGTCAAACCTTTCTCATTTTTCCCACCATATATATATATATATATATATATATATATATATATATATATATATATATATATATATATATAAGGTTTGACAGAAAATGAATGACAGCAACATCCAGAGCTGTTCTCACATCTTGGCATGAAGCCATCTACTGCACCAGGGAGGGGGGCGCAGCTCTGACCTCCTTGCAAACTCTGAAGCTTTTCTGCCTCCTTCTGTCATAAAACCATTTGACGTAGGCTAGTGGGAAATAAAAGACTGTATTGCACTTGAGACTCACTGCCTACATGCATAGCAGATCACTGGATCGATAGCTGCCCTCAGTTTCTCCCGCTGGTAGCTCCCGCTGGGAGAGCGAGTGCTGGCACTGGAACTGCTCCCTCAAATAACACAGTTTAAAGGTTCCTAACATGTCCATAGCCCACAACACTTTCACTGTTAAATTACAGATAACAATATTGCTATACATGTAGGCGGCGAGCTACATAGGCCTACCGTTGAAAGGTCTGGATGTGTAGAATATGAATCTGAATGTTAACATTTAAAATTGTGGGTTGCACTACCTGTTTTAGCCCTGTCCCTGTGAATAGGGAAACCCTAAAAAACGATTTTAAGCGATTTTAACACATCAGGATGGTCCTAGTCAATCATAAAAGCTTTTAGGTGACCCATTACACACTCAAACTTCACATATGATGACATAGGTCAAATATCTACCATGCTGCTTATTGGTAGGTGTCTAAAATTAACATAGGTAAGGCCTTATATTGATAGCCCATTTCATGTATAGGCCACGACCTAGATATGCCTATCATGCACCCCCAACCTCCTTTCCTAACAATAGCATGCTTTTTTGAAAAGTCTGAGTCTGTAGAATATGAATCTGAATGTTAACATTGAATTTTTTTTGGATACACTACCTGTTTTAGTCCTGTGAATAGGGAAACCCTAAAAAACGATTTTAAGTCGAGATTGTCCTGGTCAATCAGAACAGCTTTTAGGTGACCCATTACACACTCAAACTTCACATATGATGACTTAGGTCAAAGGGCACCCTATACTGCTTCCTGGTAAGTGACTCAAATTAATATAGTTAAGGCCTAATGTTGATTTAATGAGCCTATTTCCTTTTGAGTTTGAGTGTCATGTTACACCTGACATATGTATGAAAGATGCATGTATTTTATTGATTGCCTATGCATTGTATTTGCTGTTCAGTTATTGCCAACCACTTTGCTTAAGGCTAGCGCTACTTCATAAATTCTAAGGTGGAGGGGACGGGGGGGGACGGGGGGGTGTGTGGCCTTGACCAACTGCCACTTTGCTCGTTTGAAAGCCATGATGTCTCTCTCTCCCTCATGGGTGGGCCAAATTCTCTGGGCGGGCAAAGCAGAGAAAGGGGAGGTAACCTTGCTCCTTATGACCTCATAAGGAGAAGATTCCAGATCGGCCCATCTGAGCTTTCATTTTCTCAAAGGCAGAGCAGGATACCCAGGGCTCGGTTTACACCTATCGCCATTTCTAGCCACTGTGGGACCATAGGCAGGCTGGGGGAATGCATATTAATGTTAAAAAACCTCATAAAGTGAAATTTTCATGCCATGGGACCTTTTAAACCAATCACAATCGTCTTGGGCGGCACTAAGCCCCAGACACAATGACGGTGCCTCTGCTATATAGCCACGGGAAGGAACTTGTTTTGGTGGAACATGTGTACATTCAAAAGTTGTTTTAGTTGTGCAACAGAAAACTCAGATTCAACAGACAGTCTACCTAGCTGTCTGGATTTACCCTGCAGAGATCTGAGGAGCAGATAATCATAGTCCTCATAAATCCACCGCAGTTTAGAATGCCAACACAATAAAGTGGAACGTGAAAGACATCCAGCCAAAAATTAGGGACATCCGGCGGAATTTCAGGCGGCACCTCAACAAAACCCCGCAAATGAAACGTCCTCGATATAGACTATTCTTGACCAAAGGCCAAAGAGTAAGGCAAGGCAAGGCAGCTTTATTTATATAGCACATTTCAGCAACAGGGCAATTCAAAGTGCTTTACATGAAACATTAAAGAGCAGTTAGAAAACAATTAAAAAACAATAATAAACAAATTAAAAACATTAAAAGACAAGAATAAAATTTATAGTGCAGTATAAGAATAAAAGTTACAGTGCAGTATAAGAAATTAAAGTTAATAAAATAGATTATTTAAAGAAAAGCAACATCAAAAAGATAGGTCTTTAGCTTAGATTTAAAAGAACTGAGAGTTGCAGCGGACCTACAGGTTTCTGGGAGTTTGTTCCAGATATGTGGAGCATAAAAACTGAACGCTGCTTCCCCCTGTTTAGTTCTGACTCTGGGGACAACAAGTAGACCTGTCCCAGACCACCTGAGAGGTCTAGGTGGGTCATAATGTAGTAACAGATCAGAAATGTATTTTGGCCCTAAACCGTTTAGTGATTTATAAACCAGTAGAAGTATTTTGAAATCAATTCTTTGAGGCACTGGAAGCCAGTGTAGAGACTTCAGTACTGGAGTGATGTGATCCACTTTCTTGGTCTTAGTGAGGACTCGAGCAGCAGCGTTTTGAATCAGCTGCAGTTGTCTGATTGATTTTTTAGGGAGACCTGTAAAGACACCGTTACAGTAGTCAAGTCTACTGAAGATAAAAGCATGGACAAGTTTTTCCAGATCCTGCTGAGACATAAGGCCTTTAACCCTTGATATATTTTTAAGGTGATAATAGGCTGATTTTTTAATTATGTTAATGTGGCTTTTAAAATTTAGGTCTGAGTCCATGACTACACCAAGATTTCTTGCTTTGTCTGTTGTTTTTAACATTGTCGTTTGAAGCTGAGCGCTGACTTTCAATCGCTCCTCTTTTGCTCCAAAAACAACCACCTCCTCTTTTTTTTTCTTCATTTAATTTAAGAAAGTTCTGGCACATCCAATCATTAATCTGTTCAATGCACATATTTAATTGTTGTATTGGGCTATAGTTCCCTGGGGATAAGGTTATGTAAATTTGTGTGTCATCCGCATAACTATGGTAACTTATTTTGTTGTTTTCCATAATCTGAGACAGTGGAAGCATGTAGATGTTGAACAGAAGAGGCCCCAGAACTGAGCCTTGGGGAACTCCGCACGTCATATTTGTATGTTCAGATGTATAATTACCTATAGACACAAAGTAGTCCCTATTCTTTAAATAGGATTCAAACCACTTTAGTACTGAGCCAGAAAGACCAACCCAGTTTTCCAATCGGTCAAGCAATATGTCATGGTCTATCGTATCAAATGCAGCACTGAGATCAAGTAATACTAAGACTGAAATTTTGCCACTATCTGTGTTTAAGTGGATGTCATTAAAGACTTTAACAAGAGCCGCCTCGGTGCTGTGGTGTGGTCGAAAACCCTGACTGGAAGGCATCAAAACTGTTGTTTAGCGATAAGAAAAGGTTGAGTTGTTGAAAAACCACTTTTTCTATGATTTTACTTAAAAATGGAAGGTTTGATATTGGCCTATAGTTGCTCATTAGTGTTGTGTCTAGATTGTTCTTTTTTAGGAGTGGCTTGATGACTGCAGTTTTCAGGGCCTGTGGGAAGATACCTGAGAGCAGAGATGTGTTTACAATCTGTAGAAGATCAGAAGCCAAACAATTCGCAACATTTTTGAAAACACCCGTTGGTAGAATATCAAGGCAACAGGAGGAGGTTTTCAGATGTTGTATTATGTCCTCCAGGTTTTTAAGGTTGATCGTATGAAATTGTGTCATGTTGGAATTTGTTTTGCGTGCACACTGTGACAACACATATCTTGTACTTGATATGGAAGCACTGACTGTTTGTCTAATTTTCTGAATTTTGTCTGTGAAGAAGGAGGCAAAGTCATTGCAAGCCTTGGTAGACAACAGTTCAGATGCTATTGGTACTGGAGGGTTTGTTAATCTATCAACAGTAGCAAACAAAGCACGTGAATTATTATTGTTTCTGGCAATAATGTCAGAGAAAAAGGACCGCCTTGCATTCCTTAGTTCCATATTATAAATGCGAAGTCTCTCTTTATAAGTGTTATAATGGACTTGGAGACTTGTTTTGGTGGAACATGTGTACATTCAAAAGTTGTTTTAGTTGTGCAACAGAAAACTCAGATTCAACAGACAGTCTACCTAGCTGTCTGGATTTACCCTACAGAGATCTGAGGAGCAGATAACCATAGTCCTCATAAATCCACCGCAGTTTAGAATGCCAACACAATAAAGTGGAACGTGAAGGACATCCAGCCAAAAATTAGGGACATCCGGCGGAATTTCAGGCGGCACCTCAACAAAACCCCGCAAATGAAACGTCCTCGATATAGACTATTCTTGACCAAAGGCCAAAGAGTAGGTGTAGAGCACTTGAGCACTTAAACAAGTTAAAGAACAGGTTTACAGGAGATGAAAAGTACAACACAGCCACATTAAGATTTACAAATACTGTGTAAAGTGTCATGTAGGTACTTTTTTTACACCATGGCACCCACTGCTATAATTATTATGAGTCATATTTCTGTATTTCTGTATCTCTCTCGCTCTCTCTCTCTCTTCACCATTGTCGCACCAAATGATTGCTCTTGGGGGGGAATTGTTAGGTCTCTGTAAATTATAGAGTGTTGTCTAGGCCTACTAACTCTGTAAAGTGTCCCTAGATAACTTTTGTTATGATTTTACAAAAATTGAATTGAATTAATAGGTGTAGGCCAACCCTCAATCACCCAGAGAAACAGCCAACAGGTACTCTCCAGATTTACGGATACATATTTAACTTAAAATAAATAATGACATTTGATGACAAAAACATTTAATAGCCCAACGTGTTACATGTATTTCATTTCACTTTCTTCAAAATGAAAATGAGCATATAGTATTTAAGGTTCACTAGGACAAAGAAGCAAAACAAAATAAAAGGTTGCATGTGTTTTAATGGTACATTGATGTGGTCCGACTGCACTGACAGCTTGCTTCTTTTAATGCATAGCAGGTACGACAGTGCCACATCGCACACATATGATATTGGGAACACGCAACACCACAGTGAATGCAGACAATGGTGAATATCTGTCTTCCACCAGCAGCCCAAACCTGCCTGTTAGCTGAGTAGCGCTGCATCTGGTTGTTGTTTTGTATGTTGCTTCTGATTGCGTCCAGTCGGACTGGGCTGAGAGGTATCAGCCTTTCTCTGAGCTCTGTTTCCAGTGGCAGTCTTTCCTTCGCTTTCTCTGACAGTCACTATTTCTTTTTAATGCTGAGCTGCTCAGAAACTCCCGAGCCAGAAAGCGCTTTGTGTTACTATGACAACCGGCAACCGTGGGTTGTCATGGCTTTAGCTGCGGCATAACTGCATATTAAACAGTTCTCAATACGGTGATTTTCATATTTATTGTTCCGATATGTTTGAGAACATTAAACGTAGTTTGCGTGAATGTAAATGTTTTTTTTTTGTGGTGAAACGTAATCAAAAATGCATAATAAATGAACAATGATATGATAAATCTTGGGGCGCCCTTGGTCCATCCTTAAGGCACCCCAGGGCGCTGCGGCACCCAATTTGGGAGCCACTGATGTGGAAACTGGAAGCACTGGCTTTAGTTCTGAACTGGAAGAGACGCTCTAACTGGAATTTAGAGTTAACAAACAAACATGCCTGTAGGGGAGCAATCAACCAAATAAGCAGCTGTGTGCTTTTTTAAAACTAATAATTCAGTTTTATGTTTACATTCCATTTGTTATGAGAGTTTTGTGTATAAACGTAGCCTACGACTGCTCTCTCTCCTCTCTATGATGGGACACGCTGTGATACACACTGTATCTATGTTGTCCATGTGAGGAAGTACTGGTGATGTATGAAGAGAGAGGATTTCCTCTTAACACTCACTCACCCCCCCCCCCCAACAATATGCATCTGTGGTGATTTTGTCTCCCTTCCCTGCCTTCAGTATTTCCGTCCCGTATGTTGTTGGACAGAGTAAGTCTGCTCAGTGGTGTGGAAAATTACATCATTAATTGGGAATCCTCAACAAGGAATCTTTGATAAGTAATTTAGCGGGTCTTCAGCGGTTGTGGGGGATGAGCTTCATGCTGAGAATAACTCACCCTCTATAATCTATTAAAGAATAAGGCTGCCAATATTATATACAGTATTTTTGTTATATATGTTGTTCATGAAATCCCATTAAAAAACAACGCCTTAGTCTGTCTCACACTGCTTTCCGATTTAAATAGTGTATTTGTTAGGGACTATTTTCCGCAGCGGATTAATACACATTTGATGCACTTGTGAGTATTTCCAGCAGCAAGACGGTGTATGTTGGGATTGACTCAGAAAACTAAAGTACCTAACTAGCATCACCAGACTTTTTCGAAAACGTGTATTAGTCTAGAACCTCTTAGTTAATTTTTGATTTCTAAGGGGCGTTATCAACGACTTGCCTTTGCACGTAATTGAATTGAATAGACCTACAACCAGTCAGAGCAACAAAACAGTGTAGCTCTGAGGGACATGCAAGTTGGGGCGGTGCTCGTTTTAAAGCAGGAAAAACATGACCGCCTGATCACAAACTTTTTGAAATTACACAAACATTTTAGGCGAGAAATAGACAATACAGTAACAGAATCTTGATTCAAATTTCTTGATGTTTTTTTTTGTTTAATGTGAGGGAACCAGACATATCTGCCAGAGCAAATGAAACATGAGCTGGTAGATTTATCTGGTTTACAGGCCCATATTTATGGTTACGAAGAAACATCGTACTAAACAGTGTAGCTCACTGATTAATAGTTTTATTTAATAGCCATAGAGCTCTATGGCACAGAGGAATAACATTTATTATTAGGCTTCAACTACCAAACAATATTTGTTACCAGCAATGTCAAGTCATTGCTGGTTGGGATTTGTTGAAAATAAGAAAAAAACAAAATATCTACAGCCTTATTACCACTGCTGACCCTCCACAGTGGGTATTGCTGTGCCCAAACACCTCTTTAACCCTGAGTGTTTCTTCTCTTCCTCTCCACCCTGCTCGTCCTGCTGCGCCAGCCTGCTCTGTGTGCCAAGAATGCTTCACATCTGCCTCTGCAGGGTCAAATGATGACTGCGATGTGGATTAAAGAATGTGCGCCTCTGTAAATATTTGGTTGTGCCTTGGTGAGTCCTGTGGGTAAATGCCACTCTGTATGGCAAAATACCAGAAGGGCAGACTCCAACCTTCCCCCGCAGGAAGGGGATCCAAGGAATATTTAGTGAAGTAGGAGAAACAAGGTCGTAATAGATGAGACCAACATCACTTTTATGAATATATATTAAATTACCCACAAGGACAAACACAACATTCCAAGCAGTTGGGTTCATTAGTCAGCAGGTCATGTCATTTAAGTTGAATTTGACAGCTGCTTTGGGTTTAATTGAGTGGTCAGACTCATTTCATCCGGTCAAAATGACTGTTATCAATGCTGTAATAGATCACTACCCTTTGCGGTATACAGTAGTTAGATTGGTTTGTAGATTGCATGAATACGAAAAAAGGATATTAAAGTCTAAAATGAACATTTTACTCGTCCCTTCCTTCCACGCCTGTTTATCACCATTTTCTTTCTCCAGCCATAAGACTGATTTCTTTTTCCTCCTTTTTCCTCCTGTGTGTTGAGTACTGATTGACATGGTTTGCCCATCTATTGCTTATTTTATGTCTAATGTATACAAAAAGCAGCCGGATGAATGGTTTAAAGGGAGAATGAACATTGAAATTGTCTATGTAAATGGCGAAGCGGGAGACATGATTGCGTTAGTACGTAGTTTGAGGCCCCATAGAAAGGTGATGTGGTTGGAAAGCTGACATTGTTATGCTTCCCACAAAACCCATTTACTTTCACATGACTGTGAAATGTCCTGCCTTCATAAGCAGTCCTTTTGAGCGTTACATGCTTTTCTCAGTTTTATCTCACTGTTTAAAATTGGATGATGTGACAGGTAGGGAAAGTTCAGCTTCACTTCTTTAATCTTTATATTGTAGCAATTCTGAATATGTAAATGTGTTTCAGATGAAGAAAGCTGTGAGCCATTTATAGGAAAAGCCCACTGGTGCAGGCTTCACACACTGTACGCTAAATTTATTATCCACAAATTATTCTGTAATTGTGTTTTATGAGGTACTTGTATTAGATCTTGAGGGGTTTTGTGGAAATGTACTGCAATGATTTATACCTTTTTTATTTATTTTTTTCGGTTCCTTGGTTTACCTGAAAGGGTGTGAAGAAATCAAGAAACACACACCATCCAAAATGTTGATCTATCTCCCTCTCTATAGTGTTTTTGGTGCTGCTGTGGTATCTAATGTTTCCATTCAATACCGACATCACACTTGAGAACCGACTTAAGTCATGGAATTGGGATTCTCATCGGATGAACAATCGGTAATGCCTCTGCCCTGAAATGAGAAAGTAATGGCTGCAGTGTGTTTGTCCCGGTAGAATTAATTTCTATATCACGTGACAAATAGCATCTTAAATAGTCATGTACAATGATTCCTTTAAACTGGTGGAAATATTTTGGTGACATAAGTCATGTTGTAGAAAATGTTATTGGTTATGCAAAGGTTTTGTCTTTGCATCTGGGGCTGTTGGAGACGATGTATATATGATATTTTGATCATATGAAAGTTGTATGCCGTGTACAGACCGCCGGTGACAAAGCCACAGGCTGCAAGTCATTTTGAATGGAAGCCGGTGACATGAAGCTACAAACGCCTGACACTTGTCGCAGTGTGATGGGCGTGACACGCTAGAAATCAATGCTGAGCTGGCCTCAACCTTGTTTAGTGCTCCAATGACGAGATGAAGCGTCAACCAATCATGTTTTGGTCTGACCATCTCCGGTCACCTGCTCTTTCCTCACAGCTCCTGTTCTGTTCCGTCGGAAAAAATGGAAGAAAAACATATTCTCGCGTTTAGCCAGTTCCCAGTGCTATTTGTTTTTACTTTTTTTTATTTTTTACCGCGACATTAACTTCAAAAACACAGTAGAACGAATAGGTAACGTATATTTTTTTAACACACAATGGCTAGCTGTGATACAGTATTATTTAGCTAAATTAGCTGTTCTATGTAAACAAGCCCATGACGATAAACTACGTCAACGAGCAACACCACAACGGCAACAATATAGCGGTCCACTCTTGGCCATTTTGTAGCTTTGTAGTGTGACCATACGGTTAAAAGAAGTTTTTTTAAATCAGCTTTCTTACACTTGCACTAATTTTCTGCCAGTGTTGTTTCTTCTGTGCTCGTTTTCTCACTGGTTGGAAGTGGGCGGGAAACATGTGATGTCACTTATTTGTGTGCACCAATCAGGTTTTAGCAATACTAGAATCAGACTGATTTGACTGATCTGATCAAACCACACCCACACAGTCCTGAAGAAACAGATTAGCTCATTTTGTCATTAAACTCTTGATAGATAATACAGTACCTAAGGATATTTTTTCCCAAAACTTTAACTAAATTGTTAAAGTCTGGCAGTGATATACTGTAGGAGTGTAAGGCTATGTCTGTTTTAAGCCAGTAAGGTTTAAATTGGAGAGTAAGATATTGTATTCTTTATACTCTGCCTCTTGCAGTAATTGTGGTTAAATAAGTAGTATTGTATTCTATAGCTTCAAAATATTTTACTGCAAATTGCCTACTAAGAGCCAGACTATTTGTTCTTTTTAGCCTAGTCTCTCTCTTTTTTTTTTTTTTTAGGCGTTCAGCCTTTTTTTAATGGAAAAGGCAGCTAGATATGAACAGGAAGAGAAGGGGAAGACATGCAGGAAATCGTCACAGGGCGGACTCGAACCTTGGACCTTCTGTGTCGAGGCATACACCTCTCTATATGTGCGCCTGCTCTACTAACAGAGCTAACCCGGCCACTTTGCCTAGTCTCTTTAAAAGTAGGATGACATTCTACAAGTTTCTAGCCAGACTCACACCAGGTCACAGCTACATGTTGTGTGTTCACCACTGGCTCATCAGGACGACCCAGTGCTATCATTTAGTCGTAATTAAGGAAGAGACTTGCCAGATGAGACAACTCTTTGCCAATTTTATGTGGTTTAACCTATGACATGTGTGACTAGTGACAGATGCAGCTTATTTACTAAAGTGCACATGATCATTTTCATGTGTTTGTGTGTCTGCTTTTCGGTTAGCTCTCTTTTCCCTGCGGTGACAGAACTGGGGCTACACACAACATCACGTCAACTACTCATTCGTGGTTGATCATTGGTGGAGTCAGCTTCATGCTCCCAGTCAACACAGCAATCAGTGTCTATGTTTCCTGTAAATCTAATATCTGCATGTCCCCATCTGCACTACAGTCGCCTCTGAAGCAGCCCCACTCCGCTGTGCATAATAGATCTTCTTTCTCCCTCTTGCACTCAAAATTCCTTGTTTCATTAATTAAGGTTTCTCTATTGTAAATTATCATTCTAGCCACACAGATTTGTTACATTCATTGTCAGGCCCCTGTAGCTTTGACTCTTGCACTCCTAATGGTCTTATTAATGCTTGGCTGTAATTTAAGTTTATTCTAGCATTACACTAAATGCAATTTGCCTTCTGTATGAGAACTTAAGCTAAATGAGTAAATGTTAATCAGGTTCGTCCAATTTAGAGGAGCCTTTGGTGTTTGTTTTCTGCATGACGATGGAGAATAGTTGAATGGAGAAGAGGATACAGTCCAGGAAGATGACACTGATTTAGTATCTCTACCAATGTAAAAGTCTTTAAGCAGACACAATTGCTTTCTTGATCTTAAAGATTTCAATGACGGCCCTTAATGCAAAGATTTAGTCCATGCTTTCTTTTCCATTCTGACTTGTTCCTGTTTCAAATTGCTATTACCAGCTGCATCAATACTGCACTTTCTTGCTGGGGATGGAGAGGCGTGTTTCCACACCAGCCGCTACAGTTCAGCAGGCTGTTTTTCTTGGGTATCTTGACTTGTCTTTTGGTGTGGTCATTAAGATTTTCTACCTTGCCTCACATGGTTTTCAAAAAGTCAATAAGAACCTTTGTAGCTGTTCTGAGGCGGCAGTGTGAATGTAATCAATGTCCGTTTTCTCACCGGTGTTCACAGCTTTAGACGGACTTAAAAGTTAAGAAAACACAGGAACTAGTGCACCTTTAGCCTGAAAAGACTCCCTGTTTGCGGTGAATCGAACCTTAAACAGGCTGAAAACCTGTTAACAAGGAGAGAAGTGCCACCCATTGGTAAGGGGGATTTATTACCCAGTCAGGGTGTTGATTAAATGACAGTAAAGACAAACTAAACAACCCTTCACTCCTCGGCTTTGCATGGTTTACAGCCTGACCTGACATAAATATCACTGTCGGCTCGCCGCTGAAGCTTCTTATAAAAGAGCGGGATGAACACCGCAAAGGTTTTTTTTAGCTGTGAATAACACAGTAATGATCGTCTTTTTTGGTTTGCATTTCCTCCATTATAGAGCAAGCTACAATACCACCATAGATTGAAAAAACAACTTAAATGTGCAGTAAAACCAATGGTGATGTCTTTAACATGGGCCAAAGCCTTGTAGATGTTGTAGTCAACTGTATTCTCTAATATAACGCCCATATGCTCCTTCTCTTTCCCCCTTGTTCTCACTATCTGCTACTCTTGTTTTCCCACTGGGTAGAGGAGCTATAAATTAAAGTGGGGAATTACTGCTAACTGTTGGAATAAATTAAGGCGCTTTTGCGTTTGTAAACACCGTCTGACTGCGTAATTACACTCCCACTCCCACTGCGACGCCATGGGGAGGGAGGATAAGGAAAGAAATGCAGCATAGATGGAGAGAGCAGTGGCAATGGGTGAGAGGAAAGATGAACAGTGTCAAAAGGCCAGTCAAATATTAAATTCACTCCTTTGCTGAGTACTGGAGACTGCCTTAAGGCACTCCTACAGATTAGGGGGGAAAGGTGACTTTGAACACCAGGATCTCAATCACCATATTGGTAATTGCATCTTAATGATATAAAGCAAAATACTGCAAACTACCTCAAAATAGCATTCCCAAACTACTGCAAACTGCTGTTTCCTCTGAAGTAGTCTGGATCAAAGGAGGTAGGCTACATTTTCAGGATAATTGCCTGACATGTCCCTCTCCTTCCACTCTCTGTGTGTTGCCGTTCTCAAACTCTGTTCATCTCAGGACAACACACTTTGAGCTAGCAAGCTACACACTGAAAATGACAAGTTTTGAACAAAATTTGGATGATGCAATGAGGCAGGCCTGCTTGGTTCTTTTGGGGAATGATTGTAAAGATTTACACAGAATGTGTTTAGGCATTTACTATCTGACTGGGACGTTTTGGGATCAGTTGGCGGGGATTGCTGTGGATGAAGTACACACGGAATTACAATGGTGAGTGCAAATTACATTTTTGTTTTTTTCAATATTTTATTTTCAGATTTCGATTTTACAACAGTGACAACACACAAAACAGAATATGTCACCACCATACAATACAGTACTTTATGGCTGTCAGTTTACAAAGTAACATTAGTCTCTCAGACAATATGTGACAATATTTAACATATCATATGTGAGGCAGAATACTGTATAGGTAGAAAGTATATACACATCTCTTACTCATCTATACAGACAGGTCCAGGTCATGGAATAATTTAGCAGTGAGCCAAATAAGGGCCCCAAATTCTCAAGAAGAGTTTGTTCTTCATATTAACCTTATGCAGGCGCAGCCTTTCCATCTGTATGATATACACCATTTCCTTAAGCCATTGTTTAAAACAGGGTGGATGGGTAGACTTCCAAGACAGGAGAGTGAGCTTCTTAGCAACCAGCATTGCTAGGTGCAGAGCGGCTTGTAAATCACGTGACAACTCCAAAGTTCCCGTAGAGCAACCAAAGATAGCATGTGCATGATCAGGCAGAATGTCTCTGGAATAGGCTTTAGAGAGCCAGCCGAAGATCTCTGTCCAGTAATTATATAGTGTAGGGCAGAACCAGAAAAGGTGTGCTAGTGATCCTTCAGCCGAAAGGATCAGATTTAGAAGACACTGATGGGAAGATGCGGTTCAGTTTTGTTTTTGAATAATGCAGTCCGTGCATCTCAATACTGGAATAGCCTCTATCTCGAGTTAATAGAAGAACAATGGATCCCTGGGTATGCTCACCATTTTAATGGCATTGACTCGTCCAATCGTGGATAAGGGTAGCATCCTCCAGGACTCAATATTTGCTTTCAGTTTTTCTACTGACTCCGTGCAGTTAAGTCTAAAGAGATGCTCTGGGTTCCGGGTCAACTTAAGTCCAAGATAAGTAAAACAATCCTTCACAACTCTGAAAGGTACATTTTTTAGGAATGCATCTGTGAGTTGATCTACTAACTGCATGAATTTGCTTTTCCCCCAATTAATAACATACCCAGAAATGTCTCCAAAGGAATTTATGTAATTTAATAGGATGGGACAGAGACTGCTGGGTCAGATTAACAGACACAGAGGTCGTCTGCATATAAAGCCACACGAGTCTCTGCGGCACCAAGCTTGATACCTTTAATGTCTGGGTGTTTCTTGATGCCAACTGCCTAGGGCTGTAATGTAATGTTAAAAAGCAGAGGAGACAAAGGGTTCCCTTTGCAGACACCACATTGCAGAGAGACCAGGCTGGATTTATCCCCATTTCTTAGTACAAAAGATTGTGGGTTGGTGTATAATATTTCGACCCATTCTATAAATTTATCACCAAAGCCAAAAGAGCAATTTACGTTTAACCATGTATCCAGCTAATTGAAATAGCTCACGTTACTGTATTGTGTGAACAGTTAACTTAATTTAATATTGTATGTGGCGTTTTCTTTCGCGGGGTGCAAATGTTCCATCAAAACAAGTTTCCTTCCCGAGACCATTTGCAGAGCCGCCGTCTCTGCTTCCAGAGCTTAGTGCCGCCCAATATGATTGTGATTGGTTTAAAGAAGTGCAAACAACCCAGAGCGTTTTTTCTCCTATCCCATGTGTTTGTGGTGTAGCCAGACCTTACTCCACTGCTCTGTGGAGATAGGTCTGGCAATGTGTATTCTATATCGATAACATTTCACTTCCGAGATTGTTCAGGTGCTCCCCGAAATTCCGCCAGATGTCCCTCATTTCGGCCGGATGTCCCTCCCATTCCGCTTTCTTTGTGTTGGCATTTTAAACTCTGGTGGATTTATGAGGACTATGGTTGGTTCCACCAAAACAAGTTCCTTCCTGAGGCTATTTTGCAGAGTCCCCTTTGCTCCGTGCGGAGCTTAGCACCGACCAAGACGATTTTAATTGGTTTAAAGAAATGCCCTTTAAACCAGAGCATGTTTTTCTCCCATCCCGGAATGCTCTGTGGACTAGACAGACCCTCCTCTGCAGCTCTGTAGAGGAAGGTCTGGCAATGTCTCTATCTCAGCACTGTTTAGGGATTCTTTACATATTTTAAGCGCTTGGGCCTTGTGCATTTTATTCTGAAGAAAAACCTGTTGAACATCACAAAACACTGAAGCCCTCACTCAATCTGCAGTCTAATTACAATATGGCCATGTTAATGGCAAATCACATTTAGCAGCACAATAGTTCATTGGATGGACTGAAAGCCACTTTATCACAAAAGGATCTTAACAGCTGGCTATAAACAAGATCCAGATACACTCGGCCTTCAAGGACAGTACCATCATCAGCCTGAGCGTATGGCAAACCACAGAGTTAGCCTGTATTATGAGGACCAGGTAAATTGAATTAGCACATTTGAAAACACCCACGTCAACCACTGACAAGCCATGCACTCAAACAAGGTTGTAGCCAGTACAACCCAACTGAAGTAGTAGTTCTTTCAGTGCTTCAGCGTGCAGCCCAGGCAGCTAAATAAATGAAGGACAGAGTCCATAAAGCTCAGCTCACCTTACTATATGATTTGTACAGCAGCTGTAAAAAATCTACACTCAGTCTGCAGAGTCACTAAAATGTCAGGACCTGCCAGCATGACAGTGATTGGACTTATCGACAGTGGTGGAAGAAGTATTCAGAACCTTTACTTAAGTACTATTACCACATTGCAGAAATACTCTGTTACAAGTAAAAGTCCTGCAAGTATGTAAGTTTCATCAGGAAAATGTACCTAAAGTATAAAAGTACTCAATGCAGAAAAATCCTCCCATTTTTAGAAACGATCAAAACAGTTCTGTCAATCAACTAAGCGTTTAATCGGCTAATCATTTCAGCTGGACTTATAGATATATATTGTTGGGTAGTTTCATTTTGAATGTGTTTTGGTGTGCAGCAATCATAATGTGTAAAGTAGCTAGTAATTAAAGCTGTCAGGTTAATGTAGTGGAGTAAAAAGTACAACATTTCTCTCTGAAATGTAGTGGAGTAATAGTAGAAAGTGGCATGAAAAGAAAAGACTCAAGTAAAGTACAAGTTTCTCAAATATGTACTTAAGGGCAGTTCTTGAGTAAATGTACTTGGTTACATTTCACCACTGCTTATCAATGACTTGCATGCACATAATGACCGATAGCTCCTCTGCTGTGACGGTGTAGTACAGTATATTTCTAGTATGTCTACATGTAAGGAGCGTTCACATTCAGCATCACGCGGTTTGCCAGGGGCATGTACCTTTGATAAGCAACTGTGACAACTACAAACTAGTCTGCTTACTCACCAACCCATACATAAAAATCACCTGTCACAACATTTTTAGGGAATTGTGGCAGCTTTAATGAAAAGGTTGCAGTTCTGTGACTCCACAGTGCATATATCATTCAGATTAGGAATATTTGGCTGCACATCCCCCGTGCATACCAGAGAGATGTCAAGCATAGAGACAAGGCCTGTCATAAGGCTGACAAATACCACTCCTCAAACGGGTTTAGTTTAGGTTAAAGACCTCCTTGCCTTTCTGTCTGGCTTCATCTCTCAGTGAGGAGAGCCACCCTTGTAGGTTATTTGCTCCAAACACCCAGTCTGTTCCCCTATCTGTTCAGAGGGCTAAGGTTATCATTTGGCCACGCTACAGCACTCTCGGATGTTACAGTAATTGTTTCTCTGAGAAACACTGATCATTTTAATGCACACACAAAATTACATCAAATGCATCGAGAGCACAGGAGAAATCGTTGAGTGGCTGCATTTTTCATTTTTCAAGGTCCTACTGAATCATTAATGTTATAGGCTGATGCTCTGCATTGCAATTATAAGAGTCACTGATCTTAGCCTTTATGTGTAAAATTCTGCTTTTCTACACAAATCACAAGCCTGGCTTCTCATTGAACATGATCGAGAGACATAAAACAATATCAAAACTGTAGAGACAGCACATTTTGCGTGTGCTTATATAAGTAGGGAAAGAGGTTAAAGCTGTGCCACACCTAATCACACTAGCTGATTCACGGAGTGCTCTCAAGCAGACAAGTTTTGGTTTTTGATGCACAACTGAAATGCAAGCAGCTGGTCTGAGCTTAGGGATTCACGACACTCTGTCCACACACGGCTCGGTTCCTCCCACGTGCGAGCCTTGGTCCACATCACTCCGGGGACTGGAGCAGATGTCCAACAAATTTGAGGACCATTTTGAAAATGCTCACTGTCTAGGCTCGGACTAACAGTGCCATGATTGGACAGAATCATAACTTGCCCAACACGCCGCGTAGATCAGAGTGGAACTCTAATTAAAAAATCTAAAAAACATCCATCAGCCTGACAAATAGGGAGTGAGACTAAGACCAGCCAGGGCAAAATATGTGGGCAACTGTTGTTTTTCCAGAATGCAAAAACGATTTTCTAGACAAAACCGCTGGGCACATGCATGGATGGATGGATGGATGGATGGATGGATAGATAGATAGATAGATAGATAGATAGATAGATAGATAGATAGATGTAGAGTTAATTTACATTTGATCTGTATAGCTTATTTTGTACAAGTTCCCACTGCAGTTAAAACCCAGCTGAGTGAAAGAAAGGGAAAGAGAGACTTGTGAAATATGCACCGTGTCTCACTGTTATTCAAAGGACACATAGAGGAAAGGCTTTCACAAATGCGTTCCAGCCTCCTCCTCCCTCTCTTTTAATCCTCTCCATCCTTTACGCCTCATTCTTTCTCTCCTCTGCTCCTCTTCTCCAGCCTCAGCCGGAAGATTGTAGCTCGAGATTTTTTTTCTTTCAGAAAATAAAACACATTTCAGCACCTCGGGTGCGATTTATTCAGTGCAAATAGCGGATATAGCTAAGGGACCGCACACTTTCTTTTTGCAAAGGTGCACGGATGAGCAAGCACGGACCGGTCCGGTGAGTAATTGACATAATAAGGCGCACAAGTTCGCCAGCGACTCGGGCACGTTTTATTTCTCAGTATTACCATACAGTATAGCCATGTAGTGCCGCAGCGGGGAGATAACCGGGCGGAGGGAGCAGTTACAGAGAGGAGACAGAGAGAGGGAGAGAGAGAAAAGGAGAGAAGGAGAGAGAGGAGCTGGCAGCACATGATCACACAGGCTATCCAGTCACTGATCAACTGGAGCATTCATAATTGCGCTTGCGACAACATATGGGAATACAACAAGGCGAGATTGTGGTCACACCTGCTTCTGGGTGACACCGGAGGACCCGTGCGGGAAAAAAGGGCGGCCAAATCTGAGGGACTTTGCATCAAACCCAGCCGAGAGAGAGCGTGGCATCCGAAGCACCATCCGGTAGGTGAGCCTTGATTGATGTGCACTGACTGCCAATATATGCTGTTCATCATCCGATCTGGCCAAAATAAAAATAAAAAATCATCCCGTCAGTGTTTTATTGCGCGTTATAGACCCAACTAGTATTTGACACACATTGTCTTAACAATCAGGTCTGTCTGTGAAACAATACGATCGTCCTTTTTGGCAAATATGCCAACCCCTTGATTAAGGATAGCCTACGTTTCTTTTTTCTCACTGAATTGCCGGCAGTCACATATATAAGCTTCTGGTTTTGAAGGCCCAGTCTGGATATAAATCCAAACAAAGGAGAATAGACAACATAAAAGCTACAGGGATTGGGCAGTGATGGGCATGCAAGAGAAAAAACAAACGGCATATTGAAGCCACAACATGTAAGTTTACAATTGTGATATTTCAAACACCTTTGCACTTGTAATGTATATTTAATGGAGTAAATGTCTCCATTTTAGAGCAATCAAAACAATGCTTCATCACTCATACACTTAAATAATATATAGCCTACTATTTTGGTTTAGGGTTAAATGATGACTGTAAAGTTGTTATGATGTGTACTGAATAAAATGAAGGCATACATGCGCACACACACACACACACACACACACACACACACACTGCTGGGTTCCCATTGACTTATCTGACTTGTGGATAGAATGACTGCATATATTACTCCTGCAGCAGTGCCTCCCACCATGAATGCCCATTAAATTGTCATTAAGTTGGTAAAACAGTTGGATGTAATAACGCTGCGAGCTGAAATCAAAACGACGTGCTGTAAATCTAAACGTGTAAAATAATAATAATTATTATTACATTATGTCATCAGTACAAAAATCAAGCCGTTTTTTTTTATGTAAATGTTCTGTCAATATCAACAATGGCTCTTTTTTTTTTGGGAGATGATGTCGACCAAATGCAGCCACGTTTTCTATGCAGCTCATTAAATAATCCTGTGTGCTGAATATCAGGATGAATGTAGATTTGGCAAAAACCCACAGAGGGTTCACTTCACAGAGGCGGAAACTAACAGGGTGATGAGGACTCGTGTGAATAAGAAACTGCAGAGGCTTGAGACATGCCCGCCACAATAACTTGATCTAACCTGTGCGCATGGCACACGGGCGATAGACAAACAGATGGCATCGCCAAAGGGATTCATCTTGCGAAAGTTGGAAAAGGTATTCCTGGATGGACTACCCTCTGACTCGCTGGCACCGAGGCCTGCGTCTGGCAGTAATGATGGCAGTCACGGTGAATGGCCTCGCTGATTACATCGCTCACTTTTATGACTTGCACACGCCTTTTAAAAAATAAATAAAAATCCACCTGTAGTTGCAGTGTAACTGTGAGCTGCAGAGTGTTGCTGAATTGATTTGCATGGCTTCATCATACATTAATAAATATGCAAGAAATTGAGGTTTGCAATTAGATGACCAGCTCAGGCGCAATGCAGCTTCTTCTAGGGCTATTAGATGACTGGGTCATTAACATGGTTATTGAATAGTGTGGTTTTGTAATTCATTCATTTGTAATTTAATTTATTTGTTGATTTGAAGTTAACTGTAGCTACTGCAAGACCACATCAGAGCATGGGGACACTGATTAATTTGGAGAGTACAATACTTTTTTATTATCTGTCAGAGACTGTACAGCAGTCCTGTTGGATTTTTCATTATGTGGCTGTAAATCCAGTTCTTTCACAGCGTAGCCATGGATGCTAGTTACAAACGTTTCTATGGCTGCAGTACTGAGCTGCCTTGTTGATTACTTCATTGAATTAAAGAAAAAACATTTAAAATCAGTATATTGTGTCAGTTGATGAATGTCTTTGGTAAGTAGCTATGTAATAAGCAGGATAATGTATTGGGAGCCATTCATTATTGCAATTCGTCTTGGGGCTTACTTTGGATAATGACCACCTCACTGTAAGTGTGCCTTACTTGGCAACCTGTAGCGGATCAGAGACCTGTGCTGTTGCTGCCAGTCTCAAATTATTAGTGCTCGTTTCAACTGGCTGTGAATGCGAGGTAACATTACTTACATTACTTATTCACATTATTGACGTTTGACTGATGGCTGGATCATTGTGTACTGATCTCTGTCAGATTAGTTTCAACACGTCACACAACATCAACATGGCTTTTTCGTGTAGAAATAGATCAAAACAGGCGAGAAAATGCTGCACCAAAGATTTCACAGAAACAAGAATACATTACGCCCTTAATACCATCATTCTCAGTGTTTCCACAAAACAAGCTCACAGAATCCGACAGACATGATGGCAGTTTCAGCCCAGCCGAGCTAGCTGCCCTCAGCGGCAGAACTCTTTGCTCACACTGGGAATATTAGAACTTTCTGTCTTTAAAACATTACAGCATAGCCATTATATTTATGACAGCACGGTCATTATAGGAATGACAGCTTTCCTGCTACCCATTGTTGCCATTACAGCTGAAAAAATGATGGTTTGCAGTGTCTGTGGTGGGCAGTAGGTGGAAACCTGTCAGAACAAACTGGAGGTGGAATGAGCAGCAGGATTAAAACAGCTCATGAAAATAACTTCAGTTTGATTTTGACGGAAAGCACCTATACTCACTATTCACTCACATTGCTAATTGCAAGGTAAGTCATTCCGAGAATCCCACTGTGCTATTTTCAATGCCAAAGTGGTAAAACAATGCTGATTAAGGAGATGCATAAGTACTAATTAGTACTGCTCAGTAACAAAAGGGGAAATGTATGAGCTTATAGGTATAACAAGGACCGTTTATTTAATTATCATTAAGTAGTGTACACCTACATTCATCTGGTTGAACAGATAAAGTTGTAGATTTTCAGCAACCTTTTAGCCTCTTTGAGAGATCTAATTTCTGCAATATGTCTGTGGGCTTACACCTGTTTCTAAGGAATTTGTCATATTTTAACAGCATTTTGCATCCAACTGTTTTTGTTGTTTTTAATGAAAGCCGTTGTTAAGCCACTTGCCATTTGCAACAGAAACACAGTCCCTCTCTTCTCCACGGTGAAAGCATTAGAGGGGAGGGAGGAAAGGGAAGGGAGGGCTTTCTGGAACCATTGGGGCCTTTGGTGTTGGTACCCTTGCCACAGGCCTGCACTTAGCTGGACAGCCTCTCTTTGGCCGTGACCACAAATTAATTAGTTGTACATTTGCAGGGTAAACAGCACGCTGAACCACTGCTGACAAAACTGAGGTTCATTGGATCAGTGTTGGCTGGGAGACAAGAAAGGGGCAGCTTGTGACAGGATGTGTCTCTATACCACCAGCTAATCAAGCATCTCCATAGCCCAGTCTTAGCTCACTCTCCACTCACAACATCCGTCTTTCTCTTTTTCATGTTGCAATTTTTTTCATTCAGATGATAAATACCTATTAACTTAATTTACATGTAAATGAAGGTATTACATCATCTCCTTTGTGCGACTTTTTGAGCATCCATTAGTGTATTTCATTGGAGAAGAGTTGGCAACGCTGTCTTTCGTGGATTTATCCAGACATTTATTGTAAACTTCCTGCCATCCTGTGCAGCAGACGCCTGAGTTTTATGAGAGCTATTTATTTGGCAGAACGGGAGTGGCGATATCAGCACATGCACTCCAAACCGAAATCCTTCCAAGGCAAATAAACTACAAATGGACATGAAAACATTTCCAATTGTTCCCTAATTGCTGTTGATTGTTGTAATGCTGATTGCAAATTAGAATGAAATATGATATATAATTAATCAATATTAACCACCACAAAGGTCTAAATATAAAACAGTATGTGGTCTTTACTGCATTTGTGTGCGAGGTAATTCATAGAATAGCAGGTTTGGTAAACTCAAACACAATCCTGTACAGCAGTTAAAGCCATCCATTCTCTACACTGGCTTTATTTCTGCAGCTTAGTGTGTCATTTAACAGCCACCTAACACAAAAAGTCTTTTCAGATGCTGCGATGCATTTAAACATGTCATTTGACATTTTGTTTCCAATAATCAAAATGTAATGAACTCAAGCACTGAAAGCATGCAAATAGACCTTAAGTATACCACATATTACACAATGCATGGTGTAACCTGTTTTGACATGAAAAGAGACACATATATTCACATATCTTACAACTGAGAGAAAACATAGTCCACCTTTATTTGAGCGGACTGATATGGATGTTCATAAACAGGGAATCAGTTCATTAAGATGTCACCGGGAAGAGCAGTAAATACCAAAGCTGGTCAAGAAGTTAAAACCCTTCAAAAACAATGACATGGCTCCAAATTCATCCAGCCAGACAATGGGGGAGAGATCTCGGTTTTGATACCTCTCAATACGGACAACACCCTTGACTCAATATCACATGTTTATGCCCGTTTTGTATGTTTTTTTTCCTCCAGTTTGACCTGGTCAGGGTGTTTGAAGCCTGATGGGTCAGTTGTTTCTTCAGCTTCTTGTAGGTATTGATGGTTCATTGGAGCGGCATGGCTCACATTATGCTTCTGTATAGATGTTGCAGCCTTTAGCTCGATAAAACGTGGGATTGCAGGGGCCTAGATCAGTGATTCCCAACCAGGGGTTCTCATACACCAGGGGTTATGTGGGTACACTTGCTAGGGGGTAGTGGAAAGATTGCAGAGTGGTTAAAAAAAAGAAAAAGATGATCACATTATGATTTGATTTAACATGTACAAATTGAGTGTAACACCTGATACCAAGTGTTACAATTGAGAGTGCATTCATCTATTTAACAACAGAGAAGAAAAGTTGTTGAAATAGTTAAAAAAAAAAAAAAAAGGGATAGATGTTGAAATAATTTGCTAAAAGTAATCGATAAACGGTTGAATAGATGAGTGAAATATATAGATAAATGGTTGAAATAGTTCAAATGAATGAAACCGTTAAAATAATTGTAATAATTCCCACTTTTATATAATGAATAGTATTCAGTGACAATCACTTTAAACACATTTGAAATATTAGGGCTGGTGAAGGTCCATCTAGTTGGGAACCACAGGATGATAACCACCAGTGCTTGCCTGCTGTCTAACTGCTCTAACAGCCAGGCCTACAGTACATAGACACTCCTTATAGATCCGACTCATCAGATCACAGGCTTTGGTAAATATTGCAAACAAGATTGTGAGGTTCAAGCTCACATTCTAATATTGAATCTAAGCCAGTGCAGGTGCAAAGATGAGAGATGATGACAATTTCATGATACAACTACAAAGAGCAGACAGGAACTGCTCTCCCTCCCCTGCTATGCTTCAGTCTCGCTGTGTGTGCCGTGCATATCTTTCCCTGATTACATTGGCTGTGGTGCTGATATAACCATTTACTGTGGTTTGAGGCTAAAGAAACACAGCTTCCTGCATTCATTTTGTCTTTTTCGAGTATTCAGAATGTCTGCCTTTTTTTTTTTTTTTCTTTTTACAGAAGAGAAAAACTCTTGATGCCTCGGTCTTTTCCAAACACGACGGTGCAAGCAACGAGCAACCGAGGAGCTATACTTGGGCTGTGCATGCAGAGTGACCAGTTCATCTGTAGATGAAAGCCATGCGCAGATGAAAGCTGCGCAAGGATGTAGGGTCGTCATTGCATTGACATAGTCCAATATGTGGCATTACTTTTAAAAGTGGTATCCTTGAGTCTGTGACTTGAACGTGCAATAACAATAGCTGTTGGAACAGACATCAATAGCTTGAAGCTGCTTGTGAGAGTGTACTGAGCTGGAATAAAATCACAATTCTTCTGACTCAAAAGAGCCTGTGTTGCTCTACCACAGGCAATGTTATTTCCTCCTTCTGCCATGTTGACAGACTGAAAAAGCAAGCTGCATCATCACTCAATTTTCATTTTGTCTTTCATTTAAGGAACAGGCTCTACAGTATAGGTACATTGATGCAGAAGACACGATAAATCAAACCTTCTGCCTGCTTGTTGGTGCACGCTTTTCCCATTGGAAATATGTTCTTCTAGCAACTTAATTTGCTCTGCGCTACACATTCACACCGACATCTTTTAAACAATATGTAGCTTGAAACAGCTTCAATACAACATGGAGCACAACTACTGTATGTAAAAATATGGTTTATCTGAGTATAATAGCAAGATCTCTGACAATACAGTCCCATGCGCCCTTGATAAAATGTTTCTGCTTGTACACATACATACTGGGTGGATTTGTGAAATATTGCTTATGTTGTGTTAATCTAATAACTCTTATTGTGTAACACAGGGGAGAATGGAGTTTGAGGCCTAAAGTAAGGTGAACAATGAACATGCTGATAATTATTATTTGCATGAATTGTAATTAAAAAAACAGACATTTAGAAATCTAAAATGCAAAACACCAGCAGTGAATGGTGGTTTTCCTTTTCTATGTTAAGGCTGTAAATGAGACACGAAAGAAGCTTTCTGGGGCCCAATAGTATTGACATTTGTAGACACTAATGCGTTTAAATCCAGCAAAAGGCACAGAATGTGTCTTCCAGAGATTTAGTGATCTGTTAAACCCTCTTGTACTGTAAATCAGTGTCTTATGAAATGCCCAAGCATTCATTCTCAGTGTTGTTTGTTAGTAATGGAGCTGTATCTGACGTGTTGACAAAAATACACGCAAATTCAGTAAACTGTCAGAATCACTGAGTAGAGTGCCGCTCAATTGCAAACCTTTGTATGGCCCAAATGTATTAAATATTGATGTTTCCCATGAGGTGGAATATGAGTGAGTTGTATAGTATCTGCATGCGTGATGCCTGGTCGTGTAACATGAAAGGCTTCAAGAAATCTATTAATCTGTAAATCTGCTGCAGCAGAGCAAAGAATATCAAGTAACTTAATGTCAAATCCAATGTACAGTATGTGCTGATATAGAGTATTTCAAACACACACATGCTGCTGACACCTTTCTTAGAGTTAACTAAGCTGAAATGTTCCCTGTGCCGCGCTGTGACTGCAGTTTGATTGATGGTCCAAAAGTCAGAGAGAGAAGCCATGACATCAGATTTTGTACACTGTGTTGTTTAGTGCAGCATGCTCCATAAAGGGGTTCACAATAGTCCTCATTCATCATACAAGAGTAGAAAACAAGCATTTTTTAAATGGACTGTTCGTTTTTCTACTGTTTACTAGTAATTGTAGTTGGATCATAATGGGGCAGCCCACCTCCAACACATTTACATGCACATATTCTGGTTTTTGCCCTTATTCCGGAAAAAGACAGCATTCCGACTAAGCTGTTTACATGGCTTATGAAAATGAATATTCCATTAATATTCCCGTTTACATGCAACCGTGAAGTTTTCCACCGGTGGGAGACTTCTTTGACAGTGCCAACACAGCCTCCCTCTTTCGTTCCTTAAACCACCTTCTTGAAAAGGTTGGTGTTGCGATGTTTGCGCATATGCATAAACGAGTTGATACCCAAGTCTTTCATATTGTTTTAAATGTATGTGTGTGTCTTCTTCTGACCAGAAATGTGGGCTTTTCTTTTGGGCATGCATCTCTACCACAGCCTTTTGGCCGGTTGGTTTGTGTACAACCATAGCAACACACAGAGCTGACCATAAGCCGTAAACCGGCAAGAGGCCGTAAACTGACACAGACTGTCACAGTGTCCCAGACTGCGGTAAAACCCCTGATTGAGACGCATATTCCAAATGCGCTGTACACATGTCCAAAGAATGATTATAAAACCCAAATAATTCCGGCATATGCCACGTCTTAATCTTATTAGGCCTTATTCGGAATATCCAAACGGAATGTGCTGTTAAACAACCTGTATCAAATTCGGAATATTGTCATATTCTGAATAATAGTAGAATATTAGTGTGCATGTAACTATACTCATGTGAATGACTCCACTTGTAATTCACTGGAGTGCAATGCCATACAGTATGTTGGCATCAAGACGAGACCCTTCAAATCACAATATACACATTAAAAGCATGCATAAAATACCACATTGTTGTATACGGTTAATGTCGTGGTGAACCCAAGGGTGCACTCATTTGGACTAATGCATTCAGAATCACTTTGTTGTGGTAATTGTGCCACATACATGAACACACATATTTCCTTTCCATATCACGCTCAACTCTCTATTTCTCTCCCTTCAGCATTTCACTCTCCTCTTTCTCTCAGACGTCGACCTCTCTTCTTTCTTTCAGGCTGCCATGTTATTTTTTTATTTTCATCAGATAGACAAATGAGAAACAAGAGAGCAAGAAAGCCTCGGGGCTTGTGTCCTCACATCATCACCACTCCCTTTATCTCCCCTCCCTCCCTTGCGTTCTCTATCCTCCATCTTTCTGTCTTCCTGAGTGACAGCTGGCAGCCAGTAGGGTACAGTGGGCATGCCAACTCTGGTGCAGATATTTGCCAACTGACTTGAGAAAATACACATTTGAACGTGACTGGCTATTGCATGCTGTAGCCGTGGATCTCTCCTATTGCTGCTCTTTTCTGGATAGCTCAAACACATGCAGCACACATTACATTCCCTGCTGCCCACAGAACTGTGTGGCCATTAAAACATGCAACAGTACATTCACAAAAGGCCTGCAAATGAATCCAGGGGGACAGACTCGAGGCAGAGACAACGCAGGCAGCTGCCATAAAATCCACCATTTAAAGCAGCAGGGCGGGGAGAAGAATTGATTAGAAAAAAAACAATTACGTGTGGGCTGATTTTAAATTAAGATAGATTTTTTTTTATATATAAATATAAGGATGAAGATAGATTGACAACCTTAAATCCATTCCTTATTTGTTAACATATGATGTAGATGTTTGTGTTTATTGCTTCTGGAAGGCTACTACGTTTGGTTTCTTTTTGTTGTGACTGGAGCAATAATTAAGCTCCGCTTTGTTGCTCACGTGTCTTCTTTCCTCCCTTTTTCTTTCTCCAAAAAAATAAGTAAGAGGAAGGCGCTTTGCATTTAAATTCAAGAGCTTTATAGCACACAGCAAAAGGAAGACATCTCCTGTAATGACTCTGCAATATGCAAACAGCACCTTTATTATACAAACGGAGTGTGACGTCCCACTCCCCCCTGTGCAGTAACCGTTATATATATATATATATATATCTCTGTCTCACACTACAGACGGTACAGCTGATACTGAGCTGAGTCTTAAAAACAGGACAATCAGGCATAGAAAAGGAACAGCAGTTATTATTTCATAATTTCCAAAATGTTCTTATTGTAAATAATTTCCCCAATGGCAGACGTTCTTTTTTCTTTCTTTTCCTCATTTCTTCACTTTAAATGGGAAGTGACATTTGATTTGGGTCAAGTTCTCTGGTTGATGCAGACTGAACAGCAGCTCTGGAAATCCAAGATCTGATTAGTGTTTTGTGGGGCCTGGATTGCAGAATTGTACAGCAATTTACAGAGGTCATTGGTTGCAAAGAGGAAATTACAAGACACAAGATTACATAAAGCATAGTAAAAGAAAACAAAATGTGTGTCTATACTCACACTCAATATCGCTGTGTAATCTAGGATTATTATAGTGCAGAAGGAGGGCATGTCCAGCACTTCATGCAACGCAGAAATGCACAAAATAAAAGAAGAAATAGACAAAACACAAGGCTCAGACTTGAACCTTAAGGGATAAAGCAAGACAGGCGGTAATGAAAAATAAGGGATTTGTTGTTTTGCTTTGATGGTGGAGACAGGCAGAGAGAGAGAGAATCTGAGTCTGAGACAGAAACACCAGTAACAACAATCTCCTGGAAACATGAGACAGTTCACAGACATTTCTATCACATCTGATATATGTGCTCTTAGCACCAGTTAAAGGTGTTAACATCCAGCATCCTCACACTGAGTGCTACCATTTCTACAATAACCGCTGAGACAAGAGTTTAATTGCCAAAACAACCAGGGCAGCCACCACAAAGCCTTTACCCTACAGACGGCATTATGTTTTCTCTGCATTTCGTTATAAAGCAATTTATCTGATTTCTGACACATAAAGGGAGACTGGTGGTGGTTGGTGGCGCAGGACAATAGGAGAGCCTTGTACTTGCAATGTTCTGGTGTGTCAGGAAATTAATTGTTAACAAATGTGATTGCAGATTTATAGATTTTTATTAGTTTAAAACATTTTCAGCTTCTCATGTGTATATTTGCTGGTTTTCTAGTATAGTAAAGTTAATATCGTTTTTTTTTTTTTTTTTTTTTTTTTACAACTTACTGATATTTTATAAATCAAACAATTAATCTTTTAAACTAGAAACCAATCAGATTAATAAGAAATGGAAATAATTGATAGTTGCAGCCCTAATCTTTAGCCTAATTCATTAAAGTGACAGACAACCGTTTGTCTTTAGTATTTCCATGCAATGCATTGGGAGCATTCCCAGTGTCAGACGTCACATTTGCATCATATATTTCCCTCATCCATTCTTATTTCTTATCTTCTTAGCCCCCCCAGCTAACATGCACCATTTTCCAACACTCTTTTTGACAGAGAAAGCAACAGGAATGAGGGATGTTGTAAACTAAAACCAGAGTGATGCATTTTTTCAGCCTGCTGGTAGATCACATCTGCCTGCTGAAGCTGCTCCGCCCTTTAGTCATTTAAGTCACACTATAGGTTTCAGTGGTCATTGGAATTCCTTTTTACGAGCCCACTGATCAATCCATCCCGTAATTCAATCCCCCGGTCAATCATGTTTAAATGAATAATTCACAAACCATGACAGAAAGCTCAGTGAAATGGCTGACGAGCAGGGCACTGGCCTTATACTGCAAGGAGACCTGGATGGAGTCTAAAATAAAAGTGGATAAGCTCATAATGTATAAAATGAAAAGGGAACATTTGTATATCACTAAGCTGTGTTCAGATGATCAACATGTTCCCAGAAATCTGCCAAAGTGGAGACAACTGATTTAAATATTGTTGTGATTTTGCCACTATCAAAATTAAGGCACATTTTCAAAGCTTTGTTGGCATATGCACAGAGAAGAGGTTGCCATCCATAGAACAGAAATATTTAAGGCCCTGAAAACCTATTTTCTCATTCAGCTTTTTATTAGTAGGGGTCCAACATGAACATATTTTTGTAAAAGTGAGGATAGTTGTTGGTTATTTCATATTTGAGATTTTGTTTTTTTGCTCTGTGCTCTTCTCGCTGGTTTGAAGTGAACTCTCTGACAAAAGAGTGATGTCACATACATCCATGCACCAATCAAGAGTATCTGGTTCAAATGTTGGTGAGTTGTCCCAGTGAGTCAGATTAGTTTGTGTGTTTTTTTTTGTTTTGTTTTTTATTTTAAAGATGTTTTTTTTTATTTGATTGTTTCTCATTTAGTCATGAATATGGAATGTTGTAGAGAACAAGCAAAACAAGAGAGTAACAGAAAGGAGAAAATTACTTAGGTGAGAGTAATGCAAATGTGCGCCGTAGCTCAGGTGTGAAACAGTATTAGGAGTGTGTACAGTACATTTAGATGTGTAATAGTACAGTACTTTGGGTGGATACATTAGAGACAAGCAGTGGAACAAATGTGATAATTGGGGTCGCTGTAGTAAAGTCTCAAAGTCAAACTTCATAATGACCATGCTGCTTGACTAATGAACATGCTATATACATTTATAATTGGCATGTATTATATACATTGCCTGTAGGATCCATTCGCTTCACATATAAAACTTTCATTTTTATTATTAAAAGTGAACATTTCTGCTCACAGCTTTGTTTTTCTTGTGAAATTTTCACTTTGTTGTTACAGATTGATGCTTCCCAAATACTGCTCGTGAGCAGTCAGCTATATATATATTTAGCAGCACAAACATTAACAACTAGCCTGTGCTAAACCTTTGTAGCTTCACAAGACCAGAACATAGAAGCAATCATAGCTTGTTGCACCACCCACATAGGTCAGATTACAGCTACACATCAGCCGCTCGCAGTGTGGAAACCCCGTCAGGGTGCAGTAACCAGCAGCCCACACAGACGGGGTCCAGATGGACAGGTTTACTGTTTCTGATTTCCTTCCCTGCTCCTGCCACCAAGCAGTCCTCTCTTTGTGCTTCAGGCTTTGTGCCTTGTGAAATGAAGTGTGATGATCAATTGCGCTGAAAATTTCTCAGAAGGTATAAAATGGAGTTCTGTGGCGCCGGTCTGCCTCCTGAATTTTTTAACTTTCCACTGTTCAGAAAGACAAACGGCTACCCTTTATGGAACAGCCTTAAGCAGTTTGATTGTTAATACTGTCTGTGTTTAATATAACAGTAGAGAGTTGTATAATATGTAAACAAATTACAGTACATTTTTTATAATTTATGAGCTCTTTAGAAAATTACATCACACCCTTTTCTAGTATCTGGTTTCTTTATATTTCTTAACTAATAAAAGAGGAGCGCTTGACCCCTCTAGGAGTCCTTCATCTGTATTTTTACAGTCTCATAGTTTTCAGTGTCAGAGTCACAATCTGTCATATTACCATGGATCTCTTCCAGCACACGCACTCTCTGAGAATAAAGCAAATTAAAAATAAAAAAAGCCAGGAAAACATAAACTTTCTTGACTTTGAGGTTATTGGCTTTGTGACTGGAGAGAAGGTTTATGGTGGGGAGCTTTTCAAAGGCTAAAAGGAGACAAAGGAAGCTAATCTCACTTAGAACGGTAAAATCTCCTATATAGCTAATGAAGTATTATACTGTGTTCAATGAGGTAGAGGCACTGCAGAGAGCCTACGCTGTGTGTGTGTGTGTGTGTGTGTGTGCGTGTGTGTGTGTGTGTGCTTTGTTTTATGGGTGGGGGTTTGTTTGTCAGGGGGCTATGGTGATAATGCTGCCATCAAGAAGTGAATTTTTTCAAGGGAGAATGAGCATGTATGTCAGGAGGAGAGGGAGAGAGAGCTGGTGATTTTAGTGCAATAGAAAGGACATAGTGAAGGAAGTGTAAAACCAAAATAAGAAACAGAAGGGTAGTGAGAAAAAGCAATATATTATGACAAGAATTTCTATCTTCCGGTCCACTGGACCATGCCAGTGTGTTTGCTAATTTCAGACCTTAAACTACAAGTGATGTAGAGTGAAATGTAAACTACTTTTTTAACAGTTTTTCATTAATATCCATATAGGATAACAAAACTAACATACTGATATTTAGGTGTAGGTTTAGTCACGATCTTATTGTACAGTGTTAACATGCTAAGATTTGCTAATTATTACAGTTTATACTAAGGGGGACATTAAGATCTAAACGCTCGATGGTGTTTTAAGCCACCACCGTCGACTTCAAGGCACCTAACCCTAACCCTAACCCTAGTGCCTTCCTTGCAGCGCTGCCTGGAGGACGATGTTGGGGTATTTAAACACCAAACACAGATCTAAACCAAATTGCATGGCAATCCATCTACTAGTTATTGAGATATAATATATATCTGTTAAGGAAAAACTCAGGAGCAGCACAACTCAATTCACATACGTGAAGAAGGTTTGGGAGAGTCCCAACTCTCTGAGGTTTCTCTTCCTGAAGGACTATTTAAACTTCAGTGTAAACAAAGATATTGCAGACGCTGTAAACAGAGATGCTTAACCCAAATTCTTCAGCACAGACACAATGTGTTCAGTGTTTACTTCCTCTATGGCCTTGGCAGGATGAGAGAGCACTGTGTAATCATAGTTGTTATGTCACCCGTCATCTAAGGAGACACAGCTGAAGGACTACTGTGCTTGGAAAGGTTATGAGGTTATGTTGAACACTGACCTGAACAGGACTGGGTAGGCATCGACTAAAATGCCTCGTCGTATAATACCCAATTTTTAATACCTAAGGGGTAAATCTCATCAGCGTCAGTGAGCCAATAGGCATGCAGCGTGCTTCTACCAAGATCAAATAATGCTTTTGATTGGCTTGATTGACATTACACGTTGTAGAGACACGCAGGAAAAACTCTAGGTTACACAGAGTACGCTCACGTAGTAGGAGCTGAAAAATAAATAAAAAGATTTGTGCCGTAATGTTCAAATTTCTTTTTGTTTTATAAAATTGGAATCATTTAGGAACAGGTATCAAAGCCACGGTATTGGTATCGGAAAAAAATGTAACGATACCCAGTCCTAGAACTGAATGAGACCTGGATGTCACTGTCTCAACTTACATAGCATGAGTTTGTAAGCTGAAAATTCCAACTACAATATCAGTCTGGACCAAAGTGGTGGACAGACATTGCCTTTCATAGAGCCGTTCATAGAGCCTTGACACCAGCATGGCTAAAAATCAATTAGCGGACTCTTGAGACCTGCTCGAGAAATTAATCACAGTAAACTTCAAGTCTGTGTTACTTTCTTATGGGTTCCCGTTCTTCCGTATTTGGGTCCTATCCCTTACCTACCTTATTCACAGCATCGTGACATGAATGCAAACTTGAAATGGCTATATTCAATATTTTTATATTAACAATGGCTCACATGATTGTATGCAAAAAACCCACAGAGATTTACAGCCGAGTCTGCAGTTCCCCTCAGCTCTATGGAGCTTTGTAGCGCCTTTCAGCTCACTGCGTTGCTCTTTTCAGCCTTGCAGCTTTACCGTTTGGTTCCATCTCACCACTCTTACAGCATTGTTTTCAGCCGCATCAGGCAGCTGTTTTTAGTGACAAAGCTCTAAAAACCCACTGTACTGTACACTACCTGCCAGCACCAAACCAAAGACAGACACAGTCATAGACTAGCTGGTGAACAAAGTGGAGCATTTAGCAATATTTTGACTATTTCCCTGTGGAATTGGTGGAGACGAAAAAAAGGAGTGAATATTGGACTTCATCAGGTGGACAGAAACACGACTCCAGATGAAAGTTAATGTTGCTCCGTAACTGCTGGATGTGTCAGTGAGCAACTTAAAATGTGAAATGTTGTCAGTGTTGTATTCACAGCTTCGGGAGCCATGTCATTTGATTTTCATACCATACAGAAATTAATCCAAACGTATTTTTTAGACTAATGGCTTCCATTTTAATCTGAAGTAGTTCACATTTTCAACCGTACTTTTGTATACGATTGTTCATGTGAAATGTATTAGCTGTAAGTCCAACAAAGGAGTACATAGGAGTCTGCACTAAAACATCCATACAGATAACACTATTACAGCACAGTATATTTTCACATTACTGTAACTGTAAAAACAAGAACATGGCAGTGCTATGCTGAAGCGATTAATCTAGTGAAAAAAGTTAGTTATTTAGTTCTGTAAAATGCTGTCAATGTGATGATCGGACACATGTCAAGGTAGAGTTGCTCAGAGTCAAGGGCATGCAGTTTGAAAGATGACGACTATATTTTTCTCAGCAGGAGAGCAAATGTCATCAGTCCTGGAAATATGGCTGAGCAGCAGTACTGTGGTCAAAGGTCATTACAGACAGTGTTATCACAGACTAATAGAAAAAATAACAGTTTTATTTTTAAAATGTCAATGACATGATGCATGTTTATTTTGAATTTAATTTCGATTTTGCCTGCATAGGCACATAGCACTGTGTTTTTGAGGCTCTTGATCATCTGAGTCTCCAGGGTGATCTGAGGATACTCTCAAGGCTTTTTCTATCAAGAATGCCTCAAGAAAATGATTGAAACTGTTCTTTACCTTGGGTTCTTGTTTTCTGTTGCTCTCCATTTGTCAAGTCCTGCTCTATCATTTTATGCTTGGCTCTCTTTTCCTATTACCTCATGTGCAAGACAGTATGGCAGCCCGTGGGATATGTCAACATGCAGACTCATTAAATTATTAGACCTTGTTTTTTATGAACTCTGTAGCATACACAACTAGCTGCAACCTCTTAATATTCATGCAGCATGACCGAGGACCACGTGTATCAAAGTAAGGCAGTCGCATACAGAATAAGACAACCAAGTACCTATTTTGACATGTAGCTTTTTTAGTATTTAGTGCCGTTACGGGTCAGGATATATTTTAGATGCACACAATGCACAACAAGTCTGTTGTTCTGTTCTGCAGTCAGTCTGATTGACGTGGCCGGTTGGATCAGCTTGGGCTATTTCTGTCTTTTTTGGTCCGAGCTCGCTGCAGGCAGGCGAGGTTGGAACACGGTCTGCTCGGCTGAGTGGTCGAGTGAGGGCGACCCATCACGTATACAGGGAAGACTTTTTTTAGAGGAAACATTTTGGAAGGTGAAGGCGCTCACTGAACTGCACCTCCTGTGAACTGCAGGCCTCTGAATGACATAAGGGAACAAGCGTAGTGGTCAAAGCAGCGAAAACATAAAAAATGTAGGTGGTAGATCACCTGGTTGAGCGTGCGCCCCATGTACGAATGCTCCGTACCTACTGCAGTGGCCCGGGGTACGATTGTCATTCCCCTCTCTCTCTCATTTCCTTTCTTCAACTGTCATGTCAAATAAAGGCCTAAAATGGCCAATAAATTATCTTTAAAAAAAAAAATTAAACAGTGGTCATTAATATAGCACGGTGTGTTGCTCTCTCTCTCTCATGGGGCTGTACATGTGTCATTAAATGGGACACCCAGACATGAGTCATCTGTGAGATTAGTCTTTGTTTTCTGCATGCCCTCTGTCCCTCTCTATTCTTATCCTGTCTAATTTCCTCTCCGTCTCACACGTCCCCCCCCCCCCCCCCAGCATGTCGACCTTGTCCCTTATTCCAGCTTGTTCGATTGTGAGATGGTCAACTATTTGTGTGTGTGTGTGTGTGTGTGTGTGTGTGTGTGTGTGTGTGTGTGTGTGTGTGGTTGAGGGGACAAAGAGGAAACCTAGAGGTGGGAGAGAGAGCCATGGAGAGAGAGCAGTGAGGTGTCCAGCACTTAAATTGCCTGTTTATTTCCAGTCATTGCATCAATTACACTGGTACAGCTTGCAAACGAGCGTGCCGAGTGTTTGTGTGTATGTGTGAGATGGGGGTGGAATAGAGAAACAATTAAGAATGATACATATGGACATTTTTGTGCTGTACTATACAATTTCTGGCTTCATGCGAGTCCCAAAAAATACACGGGGCTGTTACCAGCGAGAGAAGCAAAGAGAACTCAAACTGTATTTTGATTGTGATACGTCGGACAATCAGTGAAGTCATGCATAGAGAGCGCACGTCTGAGTGTGTGTGTGGAGTAGGCAGCATGAGTTCGTCCGTTAGGTGTGTGTTATAAGGGCTTGGCCAGTGGCTGCCCTGAGATCAGGAGCGTGTTCGCCGGCTCTCTGGGGAAGAGGGGCGTGTCTGTGACAGGCTGCAGTGATTAGTGGAGCTCAGCGGGCAGAATTTATCAGACTCAGCCGAGGCCATGAACCATTTCGGTCTGCAACTCTGCAATTTGTCTACCACTTGGCGTCATATAACAGCCTCGATGCGGCTTGCTTGTGAACGTTTGCAACATGCACGATTGTCCTACCTTGTGCATTTCCGAGTGTCCTCCTGTCCTAACGCGAGGTGTATTGAAATTCATAAATGGTGAGATGCAACTCACATGTTTGGATGACAATTGGCCTTTTACAGGAGGGAGATGTACAGTATTGCTGTCAATACAATTTGATTTATACTTACTTCAGTTATTCTATGACTTTGCTTTAAATGCATGTCGAGAGAAAAAAAGACTTCTCAGGAGATCTATGTCTCCAGCGAAGACAATATTGTCGATTAGTTTATTTGTAGGGCTGCAACTAAGGATTATTTAAAAAAAAAACAATTTTTCAATTATTAGTTGCTCTGATGATTGACTAATTTTTGCAGCTCTAGTCAGTTGACAGAAGATTCATCTGAAACAATTGTGATAGCCAATTAATCATTGAAAGTCATTTACAAAGTAAAAAAGCCAAAGTTTAATTGGCACCATTTTCTCAAAAAGGACTAAACATTCTTGGGTTTTGGACTGGTTAGTCGGATCAGTATCATTCATTTGAAGTTGTGTTAGAAGTCCAATATTCGCTATCTTTTCGCTCTGTTTTTGGTCTCCTGAGAGAAATATCTGTCTCTTGAGCTGCTTAATGCTCCACTACCGTTTGTTCACCAGGTAGCTGCTAGTCTATAACGATGAGGGTTCACTTCCGGGATTGTTCAGGTGCCGCCGGAAATACCGCCGGATGTCCCTCACCTTCCGCTTTCTTTGTGTTGGAATTCTAAACTCGATTTATGAGGACTATGGTTAACTGCTGCTCAGATGTAAACAGCTGCCTGCTGCGGCCAAAAACCACACTTTGAGAGCGGTGAGCATGAACCAAAACAGTAAAGTTGTGGGGCGAACAGCTTAACAATGCTGCTGAAACTCTCTATAAAGCTCCGTAAAGCCAAGGGAGCAAATTCACAACAAGCAACCCATTTCACATTATCACTTTGTCTTCACATTGATTGTAATTCTTAATATAAAAATACAGGCCATAGCGGCTTTAATGCATCGCCATGGGTTCTTGGACCTGTAATGGGCATTTATTCACACTTCTTTCACATTTTAACAATGAAACGATTAATGTATTAATCAAAACAACTGAGAGAGGAATTGCTATTGAAAATAATTATAACTTTCACCACTGTTATGAAGCCATTAGATTTCCTGCAAAAGAAATGTCAAAGTAAATCCATGTATTAGAGGAAACTACTTTTAATCAGCCGCTGAACAGCCAATCATGCTGGCCTGGCTCATTACTGTCAAAAGCAGAGAGCATGAAAAAACATGGATGACAGATTTAGTGGCCGGGCTCTGTCCCTCTGGGATGCATACACCGTTTTTATGGTAAGGGAAACAATTCATCACAGAGTAATTCATCAGTGGATAACTTTTAATTAATGTTCAAATGTGGACCTTTTAAAACAGCAACCTCAGTTCACCCCCTCCCCCCCCTCTGTAGTGTTTGTTTCCTTCTCCCGACGTCCACACCTCTTCTTCGTCTTTTTCCTCCTTGTCCTTTACTTGCGGTTGGTCTATTTACTCATCTGCTTTCACTTCAACACTATCCCACTCTCTTTTCCTCTCCACTCTATATTCCCTCCATGTTTACATTAGTTTCACTGGCAGGTCCTTGCAGCGCGGTCCCTGCCAATATTTGTGTTGTGGTGAATGCTGCCCCCTATTTCCAACATTTTATCATCTTAATATCTCTCCCGACCACCTCATTTATTTTCCTATGTCCATTTGTTTTTCTCCTCTCCATTTTCTCCCCTCTGCTCTGCCCTGAGTTAGCAACATCAAGGCTGAGAATGAAAAGAAATGGACGACCAGAGAGCACAGTGGAGGAGGAAAGTATTGGAAAGGCTCAAAATGGAGCCGGCAGGATCAAATTGGACATAAGCACAGCATAGATGTAGACGAGTCCACATAATAGAGGAAAAAAAGAAGAGTCCGGCAGATTAATTCTGAATGAAATTTAAGACGAGAGGGAGAATGAGATGAGCATATTGAGCATTACATACTGCATTACAGTGTCTGTTAATTAACCGTGTAAAAGCTTTCTTATTAGGACTGATGCACTGCTCAGTTAACGAGGGAAGAGAGAATGCTCTTTCAGTTGTCATTGAGATGAGCCTCAGAGGAAAAAGTGAAACCACAAAGCACTGAATAGGAATGAGCGAGTACAACTTTCGGCACAATGATAAAGAAAGGTCCGAGCTAACTGTCCATGTGAAATCATCTCACTTAGTGGGCTTTGTCTCAATTATCTGTCATCTTTGTCATCCCAGTCTACGCTGCCCTCCGCCACCTCCCTGTCACTGAATAGACATTATGTGCAGCTGCGTTGAAAGTCTGATCACATCGCAGGGTATCTGTGTGTGAGCATAGTGTGTGTGTGTGTGTGATGTGATCACACACACACATTCTTTTATTATAATCTTTTATTGACATCCAAAAGGAAACTGTAACTAAAGGATTCACTATAGCAACAGAGATATGTAACAAAGCCTGATCCCCAACATGGACACCTGATATTTTGTAGGCAAAAATGACCACTATACGATTAGTTATCATCAGATGTTTCCACAGCATGATGTACAGATTATGACTTTCATTAATAGTTCATGTTTTGGGAGATATGACTGTTTGCATTCTGTCTGAAAATAATATGAGCAGATTGTTATAAATTTCATGTTGTGTGTTTAAGAGCAACTTGCAGGTTGAATCTATACTATATACATTTCATAGAAATAATCATTTGAAAAGTAATGTATGCTGTACTTACAAGATCTAAGGGCAGAAATCAAGTCACGTAAAGGACGTATTATATGTTGTGTGGTAGTTACAACATGGTGAATGACTGTGTTTGTGCCATTGACATATATATAATGGACCAATAGACCCCGTTGCTCTGGACGGAGACCAGTGAAGGCTATTAGAAGCACTTTTCCGGTGATCTCTTGCTTTACTGCGCAGCCTCCAACTGACCGAGACAACGTAAATGTGACGTGAGCAACGTGTCTGAAAGTTATAAGTGTTCTGGTAGCTGTGACAAGAGAAATCTCAATCATTTCCAATCTTACAGAGACGGAGAGCGTAGGTATATGTAAGGAGATAACATAAGCACAGGCTAATTATTGCTAACTAACATGCTAGTTAACATTAGTAATTAAACCTAAACAGCTAATGTAAGTCGAAACTGCCTGCGAGCTTCTCCTGTACTATACGGTAATTCCTCTTCTGTGCGACAGTAAATCACTTGGTTATGACACAATCTTTAGCTTATTTTTACAAAAACGTCTGCTACGGAGCTATAACGTGAGGTACAAGGTAATGGAGCCTTTTATACATTGTCGTGTTTCTTAAGAAATAAACAACGGACAAATAGAGTCTTTAAATCTTCAGATGTAAAGTTATTCGCAGTCAAATGACGTGAAAAAATGGCGGTCAGTGTAATGCTAACAAGAGGTGATCGCTTTGTAGCAACAAAATGGCGCCATCGGAGGTTCGCGTTCTGAAGCGAAGCTTACCCCCTTGGTTTGTGCAGGTGGCACAGTTCCAGCCTGTCTGTACAACGAGTCTGGACATGTTTTTTCAAGCTGCAAGAAATCACTCCAAAGCCAACTCCTTCCTTCCAAAATGTCCTTTTTACATTTCTGTTCATGTGACTCCGGACAGAGAGTTTCCCCAATTCCAGTCTTCTAGCTTCCAGTCTTTATGCTCCATGCTTAAAGGTGCAGTAGGTAAGACTTATAAAACTAACTTTCTGTCATATTTACTGAAACTGACCCTATGTTCCAGTAGAACTACATGAAGCAGGTAATTAAAAAAAACAAATCCGGCTCCTCTGGCACCACCTACAGCCTGTAGTGCAATTTGCAAAAATCCACCACTCCCTGTTCAGATGCACCAATCATGGCAAGTGGGCTGTCTTACTGTGAATCAATCACTGCTCACGCACACGCATTCATTCTCCCGTGTGTGTTTGTGTGTTTGTGTGTTTGTGTGTGTGTGTGTGTGTGTGTGTGTGTGTGTGTGGGTGGGGGGGGGGTCTTAGGAGAGCGTTTTGGGCTTTAGCAGTTATAGCACCTTTAACGCAAAGACAAGAGAGTTGTATGGATATTATCTCACTCTCTCACAAGACTGGAAACAGGGCCAACAGCTCAGTTTGAAGTTAAAAATACACTTGACAACACCAATAAAGCGGTCTTCTTTACACGTTTACGGATTAAGCAAACAAGATACAGTGTGTTATGAACTTTAGAGGTTTGTTTCCCCCTGCTTTCAGCCTTTGTTAAGCTAAGCTAACTGGCCCCTGGCTGTAGCTTCATATTTACCGTACAGACAGGCAAATAAACATATTTCCCAAAATGGCACTATGCTGTCTCCCCACTATAATTATCCAGTCATTTTGACTTAAAGAACAAAATGGAGGATAAACTGGCAGGAAATACTGCAAACTTGCACAGATGCCTTTTAATTGGATTTTTTGAAATTTGCTGTTTTCTAGCTTTTGATTCCTCATTTGAGAAATATTAATCCAAAGCTTCAACGTTTGAGATGGGTAATGTAGTGGCAATATGTTTACACTACATTAAAGACTGTGAGGACTGGTGCTTAACAATTTGAAGTATCTCAAATCAGACCTGCATACACTATATCACCACTTTTTGTTACAATAATAGGAAACAAGCCCAAGTACATTTTGAGGTTTAGTTTTAACTGTCTTCTTGCAGTTATTTTCAGGTTGCTGAGCCAGATCAGAGCTGCAGCAGTCCAGATGGGAGACAAAGAGTGTTTGCACAAGCAACTGCGCCTGAGTCAGCAGATTTTACACAACAGCAACTCTGCAATAGCAGCTGTAGCAGTTGGCTGTCTAAGATCAAACTAAACGTCAGTCTGGGAAGGAGTGACTGTGCGGGTGTCACTGTGATTGACGGCTCTTGTTAAGGGCAGGATTTCTAAGAGGGGAACAGCGGCTCAGTCTTGTCAAGGGCAATCAAGAGGTGTTTGGCAGAAATCCAATTGGAGATTTCAGCTGGAAAATTGGAGATATGCAACCCAACTTGTTTGTCAGAGCTGGGAATCAAAAGGTCAGATGAGTGTCATGGCAATGATAGAAGGAATTATGGGATTTGGTGACAGTGCCAAGGAGTTTAGTGTAGTGAAAGAAGACAGTTTGGCCCTGTTGGACCTCCTCGGAGAGGAAGACGCGGCCCCTTTTCATGATACCTACTGCACAATCTCTGCTTCGGCTGTCTCTCCCAACATTATGCCCCTGAGTTCCCTTAGTAACAACAAACTAGAGTTGCTTTTCTGATGGCCGCAGTGAGTTACGGCAATTATTCTTATAATAAAAATGTTGCTGTTCTTAGATGTGTTTGTTTCTAGCTGTCATAGCAGGGCTGCACAATTATGGAAAAAAATCACAATCACGATTATTTTGGTCAATATTTAACTCACCATTATTTAACACAATTACTCATTGTCTTTTGGAAAGATGTTGCATTTATTGAACTTAACAAACTGTGGAAAGGTCAAACAAATCAACAGTGAAAACACCTTGAACTGGGAAATTTCCCTTAATGCTTGTACCGTTTTACTTTTTTTTCCCATTCAGAACACAATACATAATAAGAGTTTACTTGCAAAACGTAATGTGCAAAAATAATCTCGATTACTCTGTTTTTGTGATCATTAGGAGCCAAAATCGTAATCGCAATTAAAATTTGGATTAATTGCACAGCCCCATGTCACAGGTGTATAAAGTTGCTCTTTTCTCGGATCTAAGTTTAACATAAGTACCATGCTAACCAGGCCCTTGTATTGGCCCTGTGTGTCACTTTGATTGGACTCCGTATGCTGCACTGACACCCAGGGACGTCACTAGGATTGAAAGACGGGGGGGCTTAGCCCCCAGGGTATTTGTAACTTGCGTTTGCAAAATCTTTGCACTCACATCTTTCGTTACTGTATTAGAGCTACACTTATGTCAACCACCAGTCAAGAAACCAATTTGTTAACAAGTCAAAAGTGACAGACATATCCTCTTCCTCCATTTCTACTCTGTTCCTTCTGTCTTATCCTTTAAGATAAAACAAAACCCTGGTGCTAATTTCATGACTTTGAAATGCATATTGGTCACATGAAACAACATCCAAAATGTCCAAAAACAGACTAATAAGTTGGTAAGTTAAACAAATATGACAAATAGCAGTACAAGAAAAAGAAAAAAAATAGGCATCTCAGCATACTTTATCATGTAAGATATTAATACGGATCCTATTTAAAGTGGCTACTGTCTAAATACAATAACCTGATGGCGGAAGGAATACAAGATTTGGAGTAATGATTACTGTATATACTGTATACTGTATGTAGGATTGCTTTCATTTTATTTTCACATGTGTATCTGTGGGCATGTGCTCATCTTAGCCTAGCCTACATTTAGGCAACATCTACATATTTATTTAATTTATCACAGCCAATGAATGCAGAAAGTTAAATTGGTTAGAATATAGCTAGCATATATAATAAATATAATGAAATAATTTAGTTTAGGCTATGCATAGTGCCTAGGCCTGCCAACAAATGCTTATTGTTACAAAACGATCCTTAGACCTATAGACCACTACTGACCTCAATCACGCCGGCTCCCTCAGAATCAACTGCTCTGCCAATCTCCTGCTTCTCTTTCTCTCTGCTGAAATATCTTCCAATATCCATCTCATCTGCTCAATGAATTGAAGGATACAATGGTACAATAGCATTAACAGGGACCCTATGACTTTAGTTTTCAGTGACAACATTGTATGGGGATTGATATTGTTTTAGAATATGCCTACTATAGAGAAAGGCTATATTATTGGCAATTAATAAAGAGTTGTGATTAGCTTGCTAAGTTAACCATTTCTTGTATTTCCCTCGTTCACTCCAGCTAGACTTTAGTTTTCCATAGCAAACCAAAATATCCCCTGTCCTTTACCTCAAGAAAACGTACGCATCAAAGTAATCCAGTAATAGCTGTCGGTACGTTCATTGGAACACTGCAAAAAAAGAACTGGTAATAGCCAGTTTTTTTTTTATATACTTTTACTGGTGCAGGGTGCAGTGTCAGGCTTTGAAAACCCCTGATCTACGTGAATACCTTCTGCAGATACTTTGTTGAAACGCTCCAACAAGTGTCCTTGTAAGTTTGTTTGTTGGAAAATATTTGTACAGAGCTCATTGGAGGCAGCATGTTCAATCCCGCTTAGTAGCTTTAGATGTCTGATCAGATAAGGTTTGGTTTCATGACAAGAGGAGTTAAGCTGAACCGACTCGAAGGAAGACGGCGTGCTGTCTCATGTCACAACGCAGTCGATGTGAAGGAAAGACAGTGAGATCATGGGGGAGGGGGCTGCTGGCAGAGTTTCAAGGCCTCTTCTGGAAAAACAAGAGAGATGCTTGGTGGTGGTTTATAGTTGGGAGCTCTGATGTCATTAGCCATTTTCTTTTCCAAGTATGTGACAAAATCCGCAAAGGGGAAGTGTGATATAGACAAAACTTTGGTTGCCTTGGTGGAAGTCTTCTACGTCAACATATTTAAGCTGAATTTATATCATTCTTTTAACCGTTTTTTTAGCAACAACCTTATGACTATCATGGCGATGCAATCATCAGCTTACCGTAAAAGAGCACAACATTACATTTGATGTAAAATCAAGGGGAAAGTAATGGGTTTTTAAAGTTTGCTGACTTGATACTTTTATAATTTGCATTTAAACTACTTACACAGCAAGTTCAGTCAGTTTTCTTCCTTTTTAGAAGTTATTTTGATTAAACAGAGTCACAGTCATTACAAATGCACATCTGATTTATTTGGAATAAATGTAATGACAGTTTGGTAAATGAAGAATAAATCATTTAATCCTCTAACCAAGACTAGATTAAGAAAAGTAATAAAGATGGAAACTGGAGGACTGTATACAGAATGACCTACAGTAACAACACACGTGGCAGTCATACAGAAGGATCTGGTAATGCCATTACAGTTTCATCAGAAAATGTAACATCTTGACATTTTGATTGGCATTGATGGTCAGTTGTGTTCCCTTACGATTTTTCTGTCACTCTGTTTCTCCACAGAGAACTGATCTAAAGCCCGTGCTGACAGCTGATCGACATCGAAGCTGAACATAAAAACACAGAAGTAAGAGTTCTTCCTGAAAAAAGTGAGAAGGCGCACCAGAGTTTATGGACTACATGTCGACAAAAGCCAGAGAAGATACAGTTTGGAGACTCTGAAGGAATCGTGTTGGGAAGAATAGTGCAAATGGTGCTGCAGCACCTCCTTCCCTCGCAGCCCCACTTCAAAAAGTAAGCATGTGTTCACTTATTCATTTCAATGCATTTGAAATAGTTATTACTTTATAGTTTATAGCTTTTACTATGTAATCAAACCATAAAGTATTTTCTTCTGTATTTAAATCAGTATTAGAATTTATCACTTACCTGTATTGTACATCTCCTTACTCTATTTTGACTATATAGCCCCACATATTAACATTATAGTCACCGTGCTAACCATCTGTTTCTCTGAAAATAATCACCCTTTTGGGTTTTTCAAAGGTCTCCAGGTACTTAACAACAAAAAACAGTGTTCTTTAGATAATTTCATAGAGCCTCCAAAGACCCCTCTGTCCACTGCATGATAAAAAAAATTTTTTAACCTATTCCCCGAGTTCTGTCTCTTTTCCCCAATCCAAACAAAGATGGTAGCTAGAAATGAAATATCTACTTGCTACAATTTGGACCATAATTCAAAATTTTACTAACTGGTTTATTGATATGTCTTTCTAATATTTTATATTTTCATACAATAATATTTGGCTTGGTTTTTTTTTAGTTTTTTTTAAAAAAAAGTAACAAGGATGTAGGGCAACAAGTAAAAAAAACAAATTAAATAAAAAAAAAACGTTTGTACAGCAAACAGGATATGTTTTCAGTCTTTTTTTATTCTGGAAATACCTTCTGACAATGCCAAGTGTTGTCTAACAACCTTCTGGGGTTTTCAAAGATAGGCGAGTAATTATTTGTCAGAGAAACGGAAGCTAGTGACTCAAACGAATGAACTCGGGCTATATCAACCCCATCTACTGTGAATCTAACGCAACGAGTAATTAGGATCAACATTTCTAAAGCATTAGCCTGCAACTGAATCGCTTCAAAATGCAACAATATACTGCTTGAAAGGAAAGGAAGTAAGGAAACTGTCTCTGTACCAGCAGTTCTTTCATAATTTTAGCATTTTTATGAAAGAAATCCATTCTGGTTCACATGGAGAAGTTGAAAGTAATGACACCTTAAAGCTATGGCAAACAGAAACAAAGCCAGAGGAGCATCTCGACTGTACAGTACACCTCCTTTTCAAATGGCGGCAGTAATTATAAGAGATAAATGAAGCCATTAAACAAACAAACACTTATCAACAGTTAAACAGTGGGCAGTAAAGCTTGATTATCCCCTCATTTTCTACTTTTGGGCAGGAGGCCAAACACAGTATCAGGAAAGGTTGCTCTAAAAGCCAGCACCCATTAATGAAATATACTAACTCCATGACTGCCTCAATTTGTTTTTCACTTCCAAAGCCAGGACATATTGGTTCACAGAATTTTACTTTTCTTTTTTTCTTCCTGCGTTACTGGTTTCAAATATAAGCCATGATTCTAATTGAAAGGTGAGATTACATTGAATAATAACAATTTTCATAGACGCATCTTCTAAATCAACAAAAATATAATATGTTCTGTTTGGGCCAGTCTGACCAGATTTCAGCGGTGAAAGTGAGATCATTTCGAGTCATAAGAGAGTGAAGAGTTCTGAACGACTGTGCGAGGCGTCTCGGAATTCAAAGCAACTTTTTGCTTAAGATCCAAACCCTCCCACAGCTGATGTTTCAAGTAGGAGAAACCCACACACACCGAGAAGTCATAGCCAAGGATTTTTTCTGAGCCCCGGAGGCGGCCTGTATCTATTTATCTACTGTGATTTCTCACATGGTAAAAGAAAAGTGTATACAGCTCCAAACAAACAAGCAAAAGCCTGCATACATACACTAGTGCTTTTATAGCTTTAGTGACCTTTTTGATATTAATGGACGTCCGTTACATTCAAGCCATTGCCAAATGAGTTGATAAAAGCTAATTATAATAATAATAATAATAATAATAATAATAATAATAATAATGAATATATATATATATATATATATATATATATATATATATATATATATATATATATATATATATATATATATATATATATAATAATCAGCTCCACACAACTCTCTCTATGTTTCTCAGTATGACTATGTTCAGAAGATTGTGTCGTCCGGTGACTTTTGCACGCAGAAACTTGAGTGAACATAATTATCTCTTCTGAAGAGTCAGTCATGTTTTTTTAATCCGCCGTGTCCTCCTTGGTTACTAGTAACTGTGTGTGTGTGTGTGTGTGTGTGTGTGTGTGTGTGTGTGTGTGTGGGGGGGGGGTGTCATGTAAGGCTACAGCAGTGTTGTTGTCATTATTTAGAATTCCTCATGGGAAAAACAGATACTACGCATTATAGGTACAATTCCAACTCACAAATGTTTCCTCACATTTATTCAATTACAATTAATGCCTCTGTTAATAATTTTGCAAAGTTGCACTGCTGCAGACGGACAAGATTTTATTAGACAAAAGTGGATTTTAACAGGATGGTATTTGCCAACATTTGCCAGTCAAAGGAAAAGCAAGTATTTGTTTACCTTTAGATTTTTGTTGGGACGATATAAAATTGGATTAAGCAGATGTTGCATAAAGAGAGTTATATAGAGGGAAAAAGAGAGAGAGAAGCCGCGACAGATTGAATGCTATGGAATAGAATAAACAAAAAAAAGAACAAAATTGCAGATGGACAGATGAAAACATTAAATTCAGTCGACAAAGCATTGATATTTTTAAATGTAACACAAACAGGTGACAGGCCAGACAAAAGAGAAAGGAAGATGTGATCGTAAAGCGAGGTGTGATGATGAAGCAAAAGAAAACTGGGTCTCAGTCGGCCGCCACATCGTTCCCACAAGCCACATATAAGTGGCAAAACTGGTGCAGAGGAGCAAAATAGAGCGAGGAGAAAAATCTGTTTCTTCTATTACAAAAGCAGGCACGTAGATTGTTCAATCAATGCAGACTGAAATTGAGCCCTCAGATGTCCAGGTTGTGTGTATGAAGATGTGCACAAACATGTTTGGATTATGGGAAGTACAGTGTGGGATTTGATGTGTAATATCAGAGGGTGTATATTAGAATATGAAGACCCAAGTAGCTGACAGCGATGTGAGAAGATTGGGAGCAGCAGGCTGAGCTCATGGCACCAACATGTGATGCACTCTGCTTGTACCTTTTTATTTTGGTGGATTTAGGATGTATCCATGCATAGTCACACTATAAAAAAAACAATATTTATTTATTTGTTGTTTATTTGAATAGGGACAGATACAAAAAACATAGATTATTACATAAAGAACAATCCGATGCCTGTATCACAATCTATATATATAATATTAGGTTGGCAGAATATGTTCAGTACACTGTACAGCAAAGAGAAACCTGAGAAGTAAAGCCAAAGTTATACTCGACAAAAGGCAGTGGAAATAGCTTTGCTACATTTCTGAGCCTTTTTAAAAAAAAAAAAATCTTTCTAAATGTTATCATCACTCCCAATAATCAGAAACTTGTAGGAGAAAAGACAAGCAGCCAATCACAGTCCTTGCAGTCTCCACACGGTATCTCTGTAGCTTCCAGCCCTGATATGTAGTTCCCTCTCTTTGAAGAGGAGTAACTTTGGAGCCTACGCAGATAGCTGCTGCAGCTACACCATTACCCCTTTAACGCACTATAGCCCAACCCATACTGGATTTTTGAGGTCTATACTGTGATCAATATTTGTGACTTTAAAAAAATAGAAAAAATTAAATAGCATAAACACATACATCAAATATAAACAATGCAAACAATAAACATCAATCTTGACACGGATCATGTAGCTTTGTTAAGAAATTGTTTAAGAATTTTGATTAGAAGATACATACAAATTGGGCAATTTTTTAAGTGTAAAAATCAACTTGTCACTGCTTTCCAAACAACTATGACAAACTATGTAATGAAAACTTTACTTTGAAAATCTGGATATGAAAGGCTTAATTAAATTTTCACTTTTACTGGAACAAAAAGCCATTATGATGTTGACACAAACACATATTGGTCATTGTGAGTACAACGACAACTCTGCAAGAGCTGCCTGCCAGGAACTGAAGTCAGGACATTAATGCAAACCAAATAACACTGTCTGCTTATTCAAATAGAAAAAGTGCAAAGTATGTTAGCTTCCCTTTTAATATGGACTTGTCGACTTATATTCAGATTCAATACAACAAAAATACAGACCTGACGTGAACCCCCCAAAAAAAAAAATCTATTTGATTTGAAAACAAATGTTTTAATAAATACATAAATAAATGAAAGGGCTACTGCAACATCTGATTACACGTTGAACAAGAACAGCCACAAAAAATAAGTATATAAAATACATAAATAAATTACATTAAAAACAAATAAAAAGATGAAAGATGCCGTTCTCTATTTAATGTTTAAAAGTAGCCTCACAGCTGCTGCTAATGTTGATGATGTGTGAAAGTCCGGTGTGTTACTACATGACAGGGCGGGTTAGCAGCAGTGAAGTGAGCAGTGGTCAGGTGGTTTACAGACGTTGGAACTCCAGTATACCAGACAGCCCTGTAAAGGTGTCAGATACAGAGAGCTTTTTCATTAATGTCTAACATTTTTTTTCTGATGTTCATTTTCACCCTGGAAGCACAGCCTTGTCATGTGACTCACCAGCCTGGGCCTCCCACAGCCCTGTATTTATATTGAAACTTGTCAGGGTTGAATTGAAATTTAACCAATTTAGCTAACCAACCTCCCTCTCTCCCTTTCTCACAAATAAAAAGACTATCCAATCTAGAGTCCTAGCTGAAGCGTGACGACCGCAGCCTGACTCCCTCACTTAAAGGCAGATGATACATTTCCCTTTATAAGGCCCATTAAAAATGATCAAGTATATTTTCTCAAAACGGGGAAGACTCTTCTTGAGAATAAACTGTTTGCTCTATTTGATGCAGCAGCAGCATTACTGGAAAAAACCAGCAACATTACGTACAGAGCAAATGATTTGAGAAGCCAGTGAGGAATTGATCAAAGACTGTATTATGACCACTGACACAGACTGACTCATCTAGGGTTTATTTGCCGGCTAGTCTGCCAAGCTCGTGCTAGCTCACTGCCTCATTCAACAGTGTGGCACAACAGCAAATCTCCCTCTAAATATCAAGACCTTTATTTTTAAATTGCTTCATAGATGAAATCCAGAGCCGTGTAGGCCAGTTGTTTTTTTTCCCCTAATTAGCGAAGAAAGGGAGGGAAAACGTGCTTGAATTAAAGTAATTTGAAATCAGAAGGGCAATTTTTAAGTTTCAACGTTGAAGGTTCAGGTTTATTGTCATTATAATATACATGATTGCACATGAAATGCAGACACACACACAACCACACACACACACACACACACACACACACACACACACACACACACACACACACACACACACACACACACACACACATAAAGAAAATTAATAGAACAAAACAATAAGAAAGTAGCACTAAAGCAAGAAATTAATTTTTTTTAAATATATTATTATATTTTATATATTTACATGCTGATGATTAGCAGGTATCGATCTAGGAACCCAACGGCTATTGCTCTGACGACGATTTAGCCTCTGGGGGCAGCGGCTAATATTTCGGGGTTCCACTGTAGTCAGTGAGTATCAAGGCAAAGACTTCCTCTTTCGTTTGCCTGGTCCTGATTAGCAACTTGAGACGCAAGAATGGAGTTGGAGTTGATAGGCGATCGTCAGATGATAGTCAATGGTTTCGGAGATTGCATTTCAGCCAATGCATTCTTTCTCTTTTGCTCTTCACACAGACTATGTCCCTGCATGCAACCAATGCCCGCTCAAACGTGATTGATCAATCCTACTTGGACTACAAATGGAAACAATAACGCTTCCGATACCAAAATCCAGATTCTGCATTCATATGCAGATATCTGTTTATTGAGATGAGGCAGGTATAATGTTTACCATGTTTGTCATAGGTCAGTGTGTGAGCATGCTAACATAGGCTAATTAGCACTAAACAAAAAGTACAGCAGAGGCTGATGAGAATTTTGCAGGTAATTTGGTCAAAAATCAACATATTGGACAAATTCAAATTGTGACCTTGCAGATGTTGAGATATTTCTCAACTAAAGTGGTGGACTGACCGACAGACTAACTGTTTATTGGATTACTCAACGTTATTTTTTTTTTTTTTTAAATTGGATGATTATTAAGCAAAAAATATTTTTGGAAGTTCAGTTGAGAGGATTGGTTCTGTTATTACATTTTGAACATAACACCCACCCCTTCTCCCCCCAAAAATGGACACAATACAGGAGCATATTGCAACAAGGAGCTGCGGTCCTTTTGTTAATGCTGAAAGGATTTACCTGTAATCTGGCTGTCACTGAGAAACACTGAGCCAAAAGAATTCAGAGACAGCAGCAGCTGCAGTGGGAAGGACAGGGAATTAGACTGATGCCACGCCAAAACATATTATAGTGCTATAAAGATAAAACATGTTATTGTGCTCTATGTCTATATTTCAAGTCACTTCAGGGTCATGTGAGCTCCATACCGACCAGCAAACAAAAATCCCCAAGATGAAGGTACAAAGTACATCCCTGACTGTGAATTATGTGAAGCACTCTATTGCTGCTGTACTATCTCTAGTACTTTGCTATAGCATTGTTTTAAAGCAATACTGAGTAAAGTACACAATATTAACGGTTAATTTGTTGGGTTAATATTGATTTGTATTGTTATTCTTTCATATTTATAATGCAATCGGGTACAAACATGCAGAGTCTCTGAAAGTGATTTGCATTATGATTATCTTACAGTTAAATGTGTGTTGAAAGATTTGGCCTGGTTTTAGTTAAATACCTTGACTCTAGATCTGATTGTTCATGTGCAATATGTAATTTATTAGGAATGGAATTTATTTGTACATTGGTTTGTTTGTACATGTAATTGAAGAATTTAGGCTCTTGGTGGAGTTTTCTTTACTTAATCCATCTCAACACAACTTATTTTCACAATATTCATGTTCACAAATCTTTTAACATATGTCACATACACTGGGTCTTTGTGTCAGCAGTTCAGATGAGAAACTGCTGAGTACAAATCCAATCACTCCTTCATGCCAGGAAATTGGAATTTTCATGTTATTCATGTTTATTCATGTTATTCATGAATTTTCATGTTATTCATGTTTAACATTTCATGTTATTCAATGTTTAACATGTTATTCAGTCTGCCTCTATAGCATATTCATATGGTGTGTTTTCAAAGAACAGAAGATAATAAGAGATACGAAAGGCTTGTAGTGCTTGGCACATCAAATAATTCATGATTTTAAATTATTTTGAGCTACAAACGCAGGGACTCATTTGTTTTGAATGTGATATGTGATGCGATGAATACAGATGGCTTTATTCAAAACACTTGAACTGTAATGTCTGTTTATTTTACATAAAAATGACAATGAAGATCATAATTTTGCATATGTGAAAGAAGCAAACTGTGGAAAGGAAAATATTTCAGTTTTTTGTATGCTGCGGTGCACATTTGCGCCTTGTTTGTTTCTTTTGGGGATTAAAGTCCATTCTTTTTTATCTCCATATTTTAATAGCATGAAGATTATAGTACATTATTGCAAAGACATGGTCTCTTAGCTAGAGTATTTCAAGAAATATTGCATACACACAAATAAAACCCCACAATCTCTATGATTAACCAAAATAAATAGGCCATGCTTTTCTGGCCTCCCTTATATTTTTTGCTATCTCAGATCTGAGTCATTTCTGTCATCACCATAACCATCATGTTTTGCATCATCCTTTCCACATGTCCAATCTTTAAATCTAAAATTCGATCCATGGGCATGGCATGTAAGATAAGCTGTGGACCATTATTATCTTTTCCCTGCCATCAGTAAAGTGGATTTCCTGATACATCAGCTGCCCCTTCGGTCATTCAAAATCCAGTTTTCCAGATTTCCCAGTTCTATCCCTCTGTGGGGGTCTTAATGGGGAGATGGGATTCAAAAGTCTTGCTCAAAGCTGCTTTCTGTCACTCTCTCTCCATCCCTGTTTTTTTTTTATGTAAATCGATCCAGTCTTGGGTTCCAGTATTAGATTGGGGGTTGTCGTGTGTGCTGTACTCTGCCTGAGGCGGCTGTCTGTCTGGCTAACACATTACCCCACATCCCCGATTTACTCCCCTCTACAGATAACTGTAATGTAGACTGCGACCATATAGATTGTCCCCATAAGGGTTAATGTTTGCAATTTGATCGTGCATGAGTAGACAAACACACAGCATGTCCGAAGCGGAAACACACAACACACATACACACACACACACACACACACACACACACACACACACACACACACACACACACACACACACAAACAAACAAACACAAAGAACAGTCAGGTGCTTTTAATGCTTTAACATAATTTTCTAATAGAGGAAGAAAAATGAGCAACCATAGGGCAAAACATCCCAAAATGAATGTCTGCCATTCTTCTTAGCGCAATCCAAAGAATCACAGCTCAATACGCTCTATTAATCTCTCTGGATCTGTGCATCACTTCAATCCCACACCACATCTATGTTGTTTTTAAAGGGCTGACCCAAATACTCCAGTGCTCAATGGACTCACTGCTGAAGCTCCTGGGATTCAAAAGTCCTCCATTCTTTAGCACTACTCAACCCCACACACACACACACACACAAACACACACATCGAAACCTTGTGAAGATTCACAGAAAACAGTGTATAGCCTTCTTAATCATAAAATCAACCATATCAAACTGCACCGAGTGTATAAACAATTCCAGCTTTTTAAATTTCAGAAATGATGTTACTCCTCAGGCTTCACTTAAAGTGCACCAACACCACTTCACTGTGTCAAGAGGATTGAGTGAAAATAGCCATGAGCTCTGAGTTGGGAGATGTTTTCGCTGATGGCGACAGACATAAATCAAACAAGAAATATAAAGTAAGGCTTGAACAAGGACAGTAAATGCAGTGACAAAAGGTGACATTGTTAATAACAGCACTATTATGCATCTATTTTCTATTGAAGCTATTCTTCTCAAGTCCTAAGCCTGATACACAATGAAGACATATTCATTTGTTTTGGAAAGTTACACACACTTTTATTTTAAAGATTTTTTTTTAGGCTTTTCCCTTTATTATAGAGTGACAGTGGATAGAGAGGAAAGGGGGAGCAAGATGGGGGATGACACGCAGCAAAGGGCAGCAGGTCGGATTTGAACCCCCCCCTTTAGAATAATGTGAGGGAGAGGGTTTCAGAAGCCATTTCCCTATCCAACACGCAGGCAAGCACTGCTGAAGAAGCATACTGGCAGATTAAAAGTGCCTCAATAGGTTTGACAGATAGACCCTGAAGTCCAAATTTAAATCTTTTATAATAGTAAATTAGATGGTCGGAGCTTACATCAACTCTGAATAAAGAGCAAGTGCAATCCTACATTTATGAGAACAATTTACAAAACATTTGAACTGACAAAGGATAGACAGTGATTACTATTCCATTAAATGATCCCCGAACAGCCACAGCTGAAGGGTTTGGTGTTGCTTATTTTTTTCAAACGGTGATTCATTACACTTGAAAATGAGTGCAGTGTCAACAAAGTTTGCTCTCATCATTTTCAATATTTTGGTAATGAATAAGCACAGATTAATGTTTACAAATATATATTGAGCAAAGTCAACTCCCAGCAGAGTTGTCATTCATTTGGTTAATTATCATGCTGTCTGACGTCTTACACTCCTGGGAATCCTGTAATATGCATGAGAGCCGACTGGCTCTGGCAGATCACCTCGGATTTGTGAGGAAATCAATACTACAGCCTGACTATGTTTGCTGCTGCGTGAGCCTTAACAGTTTGACTAATGGCTCTGGTTATTGAAGACTGTGATGGGCTCAAGTTGTCACTCTGTTGCAATTTACCAGTTTCCAAATCTCTGTCAATAATGTACTTACTGTTATGACATCTCTCGCTTAATCAATAACGACAACAAATCGTGATGCCAATCAAGTTCTGAGTACAGCTCACGTAGACGCCCACAACACAATTGTGGTGACTAAAAATAGTTAATTAGCTGTCACATCATGCATTCTGCTGCAGAATAATCATTCCCATTACTATTTTATTGCACTTTATTACTTTGATACAACTACATTAGGAAGACATGATTTGTGTAGAAGTTTTATAGTGCCCAGTGCCATCTCGACTGCCTGATGAGAATTTAGATCTTGAAGACGATGGCTTTTGAGCTAAAACATGTTGTTCCGTCTTGATAATGAAAAGTATCTTCAGCTCTGTCTGGCTAATGCAGCCATCTGCTGGCAACTCCTAATGGAGTTATAGAAGCTCTCAAGACCTCTTAAATAATTCAGAAGTGAAGACTTCATATTCATGCGCAAGGCTTAATTCTAAATGTACGATTGGATTTGTCAACTCCAGAGTTGCTTTTCCTAAGACTAAACATTCGCTCTGCTTTAAACATTGAGTACAGAACACACAAAAGTTTTATAACTGACTGTAATCTTGGATTACTGTTGCTAATTCCACATAATGATGGTTGGCTATGCAGTTGTCTTTCTTTTTTTACTCCGAATTGATGGCAGAATGTTGTGAGAGGCTGAGAGAAAATCTTCACAGATCCTTGATAATATGACTATTAATTGTGTTCATATATGATAATTTAGCCCCTGGGGATGTCGTCTTCTTCTTCTTCTTCTTCTTGTTATTCTTCTTCTTCTCAATTGTAGCATGTTCCTCGACTCTAATATTGTTTAGACATGAGGCAACGAAAGTAGGAAGCTGAACTGAAACTTTTAACTGAAATCACCTTATTTGTCTCGTCACCTGTGACCATTAACTAATCCATTTGTGCATCAGTTCTTACTGTAATTTCTTTTTCTCTCTCAGGGTGGAGGTCACAGGATTCCAGCTCACTGCAACGATTTGAGGATTAACAACAGACCTGGAAAAGAGAGACAGTGCTTATGTTCACCATAATGGCACCTGTAGGTGTGGCTAAGCTGCGGGCTCGGCTCTTCCTGCTGTTCCTTATCTTGACACTTCGCGCCGGCATGCTTCAGTTTGCTACAGCCACGATACAAGGGTACATAGGAGACAGGGACATAATATGCCCATCTGTCTGCCGGTGCGATGAGGACTTTATCTACTGTAATGATCGTGGTCTAAGCTCCATCCCGTCGCTGCCTCCTTCAGCTTCCGTCCTCTACCTTCAGAACAACCAGATAAACAACCCGGGTTTGCCCACCTCCTTGGAGCGCCAGCTTTCAATCCGTGTGGTCTACCTCTATGATAATGAACTGGATGAATTTCCCATGCACCTGCCACCATCCGTCCGTGAACTGCATTTACAGGACAACAACATACGCACTATTCCTCGTAGCACACTGGCTCAAATGCCCTTGCTAGAGAAACTCCACTTGGACGACAATTCTATTTCCACTGTCAGCATTGAGGACCAGGCCTTTGCTGACAACCCACGGTTGCGCCTACTTTTCCTTTCACGCAACCACCTGTCCAGTATCCCCTCCGGACTGCCTGCCTCTCTGGAAGAACTCCGTTTGGATGACAACCGAATCTCCACTATCCCAACCCACGCCTTCCGAGGCCTCACCTCACTAAGATGTCTTGTCCTGGATGGGAACCTTTTGGCAAATCAACGCATTGCCGATGACACATTCTCCCGCCTTTCAAACTTAACCGAGTTGTCCCTAGTCCGTAACTCCCTCCAGACCCCACCTGTCAACCTGCCCAGCGCCCATCTGCAGCGCTTGTCTCTACAGGAAAACGCCCTGACTCATATGCCACGCGGGTCCTTGGATGGCATGCGCAGGCTGCTGAGGCTGGACCTGTCAGGAAACAACCTGACCACCCTGCCTAGGGGACTGTTCAAAGACCTGGACAGCCTGGGTCAGCTGCTAGTGCGAGGCAATCCTTGGCACTGTGGCTGCAACCTGCGTTGGCTGTATGACTGGCTGCATGCCCGTGGTAACTCCATCACTGTCAGAGGTCTCACCTGCCATGGACCTGACAGGGTACGAGACATGGCTTTGATAGACCTGACCAGCGAGATGGAGGAGTGTGAGGTGGTAAGGACAGCAGGGACTAGAGACAGAGTGGGTGGGGGTGGAGTTGATAGCTCTACCACTCTCACCCCTCCACAGGGCTCTCTCTTCACCCTCCACTCAAAGCGACCTGGCCTGGGGCTTCCTGACTCTGGCTTAGACTACACTCTTAGCAGCAGCGGCGTAGGGAAGAGTCTCGCCCTTAATGTGAAGCCCCTCTCTCACAACAGTGTCCGTGTTACCTGGAGCGTGGCCCAGCCCAGCTCCTCCTTCAGGCTGAGCTGGCTCCGATTGGGTACTGGGAACGCCATGGGATCAATCACAGAGACTCTGGTCCGGGGCGATCGTCGAGAGTACCTGCTTACCTCCCTCCAACCACGCTCCAGCTACATAATCTGCATGGTGCCTCTCGCTGCCAGTTCAGAAAGCAAAGGAGCAATTTCTGGAGATACTGACTCGGATGAAGCTCTGGTGTGTGCAAAAGCTGAAACGTCTGACCTCACCCCTTTGGAGGAGGAGGATGAAGAGTCGCAGCAGATGACAGTGCTGCCCCTGGCAGGGATTATTGGTGGGGCTACTGCCATTGTATCTTTGGCTCTTATTTTTGGCATCTTCTGTTGGTATGGACATAGGACTGGGCATTTGTGCTCCCGTGACCACTACACACGCAGCAGCTCCAGAAAAAACAAGACCTATGATGATTACATTGAGTCAGGCACCAAGAAGGACAATACCATCTTGGAGATTCGCAGTCCAGGGTTACAGATGATGCCTATGGCAGCTTGCCAGCCAATGCAGCCAAAACCCCTACGAGAGGATTACATCATTCATACCATATTCCCCTCCAATGGCACTGGCCTGTACAAAGGTGACAGCCATGTTTCTAATGCAGGACATGGCACCAACCGTGGCTATAGAGAAGGAGGAATCCCAGATATAGACTACTGTTACACATGATGTACTGTACCAGATCCTGTTCACAGTGTTATTGGTAAACTGTATAGATGCACAATTTCCCTTCGCATGGACACTTCTGAAGCACCCCTCTGTGCCTTCTTCTTCTGGTCTCCCATTCCAAAATACCTGCTGTTCACTGCACTGAAAGTACTGTATGTGATTAACTGGAACTGAAACCTTGTGGGAACAGTTCACTGCAGGAAGCAGCAGCCAGTGCCCCAGGTGTAAATGCACAGCTGACTGTTTCTTTACCATCTTAGTAATGGCCTGTGTATGTTTTCTTTTCTGCTCTTTCCGTGTGACATGTAAGCAAAGAATGTATACACTATGGAAAGGTCAAAGTTAGCTTAGGTGAAAGTTGAGTTCCTCTTTTACACACCGGAGCCACAGCAGTCAATCCAAAATGGATTAAGAAATTATGAAATAACAGTTTTTGGTACTCTTTTCCTGCTCACCGGTCATACACAGTATGTAGTCTTATCAAGTCATTGTTCCAAATGCCTCAACTATATTGATGTGCCCTACCAGCTATCCAAGGAAAGGGCTTTGTAAAGCTGTGAATTGTTCTATTTCAAACGACCCAATAACCACTTGTCTTAAAGTAGGCTTGTTATTATCTTATTCAGTAGTTGGCACGGTGAACATGTTATCATGGCTGGCCAGCCTTGGTTATACCTCTCAAGATCATTCACCTAAGATCTGTATTGTATTGTTGCATCTGATGAGATGCAGCACAAGCGTGTAGATAATTTACTTAGATACCGACTGGGCTGTGTTTGAAAAATGCTTTGCTATTTTCATCCGTTGTTTTGTTTAGTAATCAAATCCTGCACAGCTCTCTTTGTTTATTTATTTTGTTCCTTATGTGATGGTTTATGTCTCTGCTAAAATTGCAATTTTCGCCCTCATATTTGCCACTACTGATGAAACGCAGCTTTGATGAAGACAGTGGATTTGTTTCATCGAAACAGCAAAATACAAGAAGTGAAGAAAATATCCTGAAGGCTTCCTCCAGGTTCATGTTTTCTTAAAAGCAGCAGATTGAATTCTTGAGTGAGACTGTTAATATTATGTAATTTGGAATTAGACCCCACCCGAAGACTAGCATGTCAGTCCACTGAGACGGTAGAGACAAACAACCTCAACCCCTCTTTTCCCATTTTGTGCCTGTGAACTTAACCTGTGACTTCAGTTGGTAACTATTGGTTACAAAATGTTTTCTCCACATTCTTAAAGCGACAACGGCGTTCACAGGGAATCCAGACTGGACAAATGACTAATGTGGAGCCACCTGTTTGAGGCAGACTCTTGTGAGTGAACCTTGATATGAGGGTGGGAACTGTGAGTGAAACTGAGGAGACTCAAACCGCAACACTGTTGACCTGCACTGTGGAGCAGTGGCCAAGCTGTGGGGGTGGGGGGTAGATGGACTGTTGGGGGAGTTTGTAGATGGGGAGACTCCTCATTGAGATGTTTGTTTTAGAAATGGTAAAAGGCCTCAACTCATTCCACCTCTTTTATTACTGCGCAGCACTTAAAATGTAAATGTGTTAGCACTTAGAGAACAGGGATAAATGTAATGACAAGCACGGTGAGACAGAGGCTAAAGAAACATCTCCAGGCACTGAGAAAGATGAAGAATTGATGGATCTGCCGCAGCATAAATCAGTTTGTCATACTCAGCTTCTCCCCTTGGGTTTAATATTGTCCATCAGTTGTTTACCACTGTGTTGCTTCCAAAGGGGAAACCAGTTGTGCTTCCTTAACTGTTCTGTCCGCCAGAGTTTAACACCATTGTCAGACAATATGTCAGTGGAATGTATATTTTATCTTGCACCCAAAATCACTGGCTTAAACATCTTACTGGCCTGGCTAATTCTGTTTTGGGGAATGTTGATACAGTGTAATTGCTATTTTACAGTGGGTCTATTCAAGACACGTACTTCCTCATCATTTGTATAAATAAAACCATGGCCACAGCCACATGAATATTTTTTCTGGTGAAATTATAGAAAGTAATGGTGCCATAAAAAAAATGATGTAAACCTGAGATATGTGTGGAAATTGCTTTATAAATTCATCTTCAGAGGGGATCAATAAAAAGTTTTATAATCTTGTTATTACAGCAACCTGTCATTTCACCTCATGCTTGAGGAAACAGAATACTTTTATAACTCACAGAGGTATTTGTAAGGGGATACAATTTTATCCCAAGAAGCTGACTTTCATGCAAAAACTGGCTTGAAGTTTCAGTTCAGTTGAAGGGCTGTGCCTGTGCATCGGCTGGATACCCATCTATTACCTCTGAATTTCATCCACCTAGGACACAGCCATTAGCTAATTTTGTAAAGGAAAACGTTCCATTTGCAATACAAATTAGTACAAATCAGTTCATTAAAAACTGAACAATGCTGGCATTTAAAGGAGAACTCCGGACGATTTTTACCTGAATCTTGATTGCTAGATGTCTCCGAGTACTGTCGACAGGAGAAAAAAATGACCAAAATTGGTGCTAACAAACTGGAGTTGCTGCAGCTAATGGCCAGAGCGCCCAGTTTGCTAAAATGCCAGTTGTGGGGGCATGTTCTAAAAAGCCAATGTAAACACGGTGCTCTCTCTCCTGCTGAACACCATAAACAAACCGCAGTGGGCCCACCCCGAGAGTGTTGATATTATCGCAGGAGACTTTAATAAGGCCAACTTGAAGCACAGAAATTTGAATTGCATTTTGTGTCTGTTAAGAGGCACAAAGGCACTCTTTAGAACATGCCCCCACAACTGGCATTTTAGCTAACTGGGAGCTCTGGCAATTAGCTGCAGCAACTCCAGTTTGCTAGCACCAATTTTGTTCATTTTTTTTCCTATCAACAGTACTCTGAGACATCTAGCGATCAAGATTCAGGTAAAAATCGGCTGGAGTTGTCCTTTAAGAGTAACTTTGTTTGGTCAGAATGTGCTCTATTGCACCTTTAACAACACCCAACAATGATTTCACATTGTAATGACACACCCTGGAGTACATTTGAGAACTTAAACCACTGGTCAGCAAAAACAGGACTTTTATGGGGTGTTGAGTTACTCTGTAAGCAAGCAAAATAGATTAACCTCTGTATATTCTCTTCTATTGTGCATGACAAAAAGCGAAACATCTGTCAATTACATCATTGCAAGCTGTAGAAACTGAAACAACGCCTCACATTTAACTCCTTTGCTTGTAAACAGTGAACATTGATTGAATAGACATTTGGAATCCATTGGCAGCCTTTGTATACCCATCATGATGTGTTTTTTTTTTGCTTATTCCTAACATCTATGGCCTGAATAGTGGAAATAGGTGTTGGACAGAGGAGAACCACCAACTATAAACTTGAGGTACAAAAAATTGAAACTGCCATTGTTTTATTTTGTTTCATTTCTTCTTTTTTCTTCAATGCAATTTGAATTTATTCCTGTCACACATTTGATTGCCATAGAACTGCAATGTGCTGCCGTTTCTTTCACTGTCTATGCCCATGGGAGTGTCGTAGGTCTGTGAGAGATTAGGGATTGGCATCAACAATGTTACTGCTGTTGTAAAGCATTGTGAACAGTTTGTTCACAATGTTAATAGCAGCTGAATTCCCCATGCAGAGCAACAGAAGATGATTGGATTATCCCTTCCTCAACATGCTGGAGATGTGAGCCAATCCAACACAAGTTAATTAATTTCAAGAGTGACAGAAATATATAAAGTTAATAAATACTATACATTACCTCTCAGATCCTGAATAAAGAGCCAAGAGGGAGCAAAACATCTGAAAGCACACCTCTTTACTTCTCCAGCACGTCTATTGGCTTTGGGCAGGTATGGTTGAGGTAAAACTTGCTTAAAAAGCACATGAATTTACAATCTGCATACATCACCTCCTATATGACCAATAAGGTCTGGTTTTAAAGGTTGTATAGTAGAGTCTGATAAATTGCCTCAAGGGGGTGTGGAGGTAGAAGGATGTAAGGTTAACAGACCTCTGTAGCTGCTCATCTCTGCTTGAGACAAGTGGTTCGAGGCTATGTTAGCTACTACTAGCTACTAGCATAACACACCCAAATCACCATTTTAACCATTTTCCATTTTGAGTCCCACAGTGTTTTAGGAATACCGTTCTAGTGAGTATATGACTTTTAAGTTATAGGAACCTGAACAAGTATACTCATCGGTTACTTGTTTACTAGTCTATATCCTTGACGTTCCACTTCCACCTTCCTCTTTCTCTGTGTTGGAATTTTAAACTCTGGCGGATTTATGATGACTATGGTTAACTGCTCCTCACATCTCTGCAGGATAAATCCAGACAGCTAGCTAGCCTATCTGTCCAATCGGAGTTTTCTCTCGCAAAAACAACGATTGTGATTGGTTTAAAGAAATGCCAATAAACCAGAGCATGTTTTTCTCCCATCCCGGAATGCTATGTGGACTGGCCACGCCCTCCTACGCAACTCCACAGCATGTAGAGGAGGGCAAAGCGAGACTTGTTCATGGTCATGGTCATCTTGGAAGTCTTCACTGCCAGCAGTACATATGTCTCTGCTGGTCTTGGACAGCGCACTCCCCCTCTCAAGCACCTTTTGTGCTTACAGAGACGAACGAGTATCCTATTGTCATGGTCGGCCGGATCACAACTCAAATAACTGTGACCTGAAGGTTGGGCAGTAACCTATTTCTTGCCTCACTGCTGGACGATTTAAGGTTGTCCCCTGTAAATCTCATTGTGCAAAGAGAGAAAAAAGGCAAGGGGAATAAAATATGAGAAAGATGATATTGGAAATGAGGCCAAAATATAATAAGATATTGCAGTGAAAGAGATTTTGGAGATGTTGGTGATGGGATTAGAAACCAAGATTGCTTGGTTTCTAATGCAGATGGTTTAATAATGTTTCACAGTTACAGGGTTGATAAGCTGAAAGTCTGATCATCTTGGATACAAGTAATATAATACTGCATTGAACACCTTGTCTGAGCCTTGATGATACTTAGGAGACTGCATTGACTACACTCACAACACAATTGCTAAAAGCAGAGAGACAAACTGTATTGATGTCTCTCTGCATGGTAAGCAACGTAGTTGTTCCAAACTCAGTATTAATATTATAGTATAGTATTTTCCTTTTTGAGATGTCACAATAGAACATCCCTGGACCTCCAAGTAGTAACTGCAACTCATTGCTAAAGATCAGGTAAGATCATCTTGACAAAATCTAATCTAGGAACTCAGAGTCCTGCGGTATAAATAGAGAAAGCAATCCAAGGTCTCAAAAATACCCTCTGTGCCACATTGTCGTATCTTGCTTAGTCATTGCACAAACATGATACATGAGAGATAGAAATACAAAGATGAAGAGCATTCAGTACTGTACATCAGGAGGAACCTGATTATGATGTGGTCTTTGGATTTGCAAACAAATAGACAACTGCAGATGTGAGACATGGCTAAGCTTGTTGGAGCTCACTTGGGAGACTGTGGCATGAAGTGCTATGCTCTATGTTACAGTATATGCTCTTGAACCTGTCGTGTCTCCAACTGAGCTCTAATTGTAATGTGTTGGTAGACAGTAAAACCACAAAGGCAGTTTTAAAGGTGTTCAGCCGGGATTTCTTGCCTTCAGGCATTTTATGTCTGCACAACAATCCTTCAGTAATACTATACCAGCCCACTCCTGTTATTGTTTGTTCCAAGGTCTCAGAATAAGCACGTCGCAAAGATTCTTGGAAACATGTTTAGCTTTAACCTGCAGACACACTGTATTGCTTTCTTGATTTGCTGCTGTTAAGCTTGCATTCTTTTTTTTAATTAGTTAATGTAGGAGATAAATGGAGACAGAACGTTTGTGCGTAGGTGTGACAGATTTTCTCCAACTGTGGGCTGAAGCAGAGTATTACAAAAGACAAATGCTGTTGCAGCACACATCTTCTGTAGGTAACCTGACATCCGTATGAAGTGTGCTATTTATTGTGAAGTGGTAGTAATCACGGTGATGTGACTCAAATTACTGAGGTAGTGCTCCAGACTGGAATTACATTTTGTAAACCAATTTAGCCTAGCTGTTTTACAATTAGATCAGGGGGATATTACTGACGCAGTTGTTCTGGATGGGCTCAGATAGTAAATAGACTGCAGGAGTCACTTAATAAAACTAATAACATTAAGAAAAAGGTTGTGCGTGCTGGCAGAAGTTTCTAAACTGACTACTTGAAGAACTTAGTATTTCTGTACCAAACACCTGCTGTTACATTTACAGGGATTGGACAAGCATTTAGCATGTGTGTTTTAACGTTTTTGTGTGTGTTTGTGTTTGTGTGTTGTGTGTTAGTTTGCCAGTTTGCTTGCCTGTATTTGTGATTTTTAGATGAATTTCATTGTGTGTCGTGATGACATCAAACGTGTGGGTCAAAGTGTAGCACCTTAAAATTAACACATGATACCTTCAGTTTAAATA